>NC_089580.1:24542376-24651863 GCF_019320115.1 Miscanthus floridulus
TGGGTGCACCAGCATTCCTCTTGGAATCCAGATCAACCAAAACATTCTCACTTTTTATGTCCCTGTGAATAACGAGCTTCTTGTGCATCTCCAACAATGCACAAACAACTTCCCGAGCAATGTAAACTGCCAGATCAATGGGGACACACTTCTTGCCCTCCTTCAGTAGCTTTGTCAAATATCCCTGACGAGTAATTAACAGGTACGGTACCAAAAATGAACATCTGAATTAATGTTGAAACAATACAGGAGAAAGTCATAAACATGATAAATGATTTTTACCTTAAGAGAACCTCCATTTACATATTCCATTAAAATTATAGACTGCAATATCCTATATTCTTTATCACCTTCGACTTGAACCCATTTAGATGAAAGTTGGTGTCCATATATGTCCACTATGGATCTGTGCTTCCTTAACAGCACCCAGCATTCTTACTTCTCCCAGAAGCTTGTATTCAAAAAGTTTAACTTCATCATTTGAGGCACTGCGAGTATCCAGATATCGTATCTGCAATTGCAACAAAGTCAAGCACATACACCCAAAAATACCACACAGAAGGCACAAAGAATAAAAGGTAAAAGAACAAAAACCTTTGCAGCAGCATCAACAGCACCAATTTTACAGTGATAAACAGAATTAGAAGCTGTAACTTCAATTTCTTTGCATGATGAGACAGATGGGAAGGAACACCGAGGAGTATAGTCCTCATCATCAAGTGCAATTTGAAGTCGACTGAGCGGTACATACCTGAAACAGCACGGAGATAATGGGTTAATCAAGCATAAGATGATGATCTTGGATTCAGAAATAAACTGTATGTAGCATGTAATACTTGTGTCAGCGCCTCCCTGAAACAGCAAGACTAATGTGCATGGAACACTAGATCAGCAGACAAGATCCCCTACCATCAGGTGAACAAAATAATAAAGGATTAAAAGAGTATCTACCAGCAATAACCAAATCAAGAATTGAAAATATAAAAATGGGCTCAATCCCTGCCACAAAGTGACGATATTTTCTTAACTGTCATAAATTTTCCAAATGAAAATTGTACCAGGCAGACGAACAGCTGCACAGGAGAAATTTGTAAAGATAGGACTGCCAACTTGTTGGCAGCATCATGGACCATCTCATAAATAGAATGTGACAAAAGGTAGTGAATACAATACAATGTTTTACAATACTGTTCTTTTCAGAATATGATATAAACAGAACCTAAAAACTGGAAATTAGCTGTTTAAGAAATGTGTGATGTGGCATTTTGTAGGTCCTTTATGCCAGACACAATATTAGCATCCGACGAAACAGTGCTAACGCAATATTGACCATAATAGGGGCAAGCATGGTACAGTTTTTATTGCAGGTGCTCTCCATGTAAATGTAAGACATAATCTGCTGCTCCCGTTTCTCCATTGTTGGAGAATGGTCGGCTCGGCCTACCACTCCATGTTGGGAGTTGAAAACTGATCGGCTCTGCCGACCAGCTCCTGTAGCTGTAGCAGTAAGGCAGTAGACCATAATAGTAGTGGCTTACTTCAGCCATGTAGGGTGGAAATGGCTGAGCTAAGCTTTGTACCTTAGGAGTAGGTAGTTGGTGTACCCTTGTACCTTAGGAGTAGGTAGTTGGTGTACCCTTGTACCTTAGGAGTAGGAAGTTGGTGTACCCTGTACCTTAGGAGTAGGTAGTTGGTGCTCTTGTACTCCGGTAGTAGGTAGTTGGTGTACTCACCAACAACTATGTACCTGGTAGAGGTACAGCTAGAGTTGTATATATTCTATCCAAAGGCAATACAGCAAATCAGTTCAGTTTGCCACATCCAGAGGCAGAGCTTTCGGCCAACGCTGGGCTTGTGTGTGTGAGCTGTTCTCAATATCTTCTTCTACCGCGCAAAGAAGGCGACGGACCAGCTGCTGAAACAGGAGTACGCCAACCTCAAGTTCAAGGATGGTGAGTCGGTGGAGGACTTCTCCCTCCGCCTACAAACGCTCATCAGCAAGCTGAGGAGCCACGGTGTCACCATCGACGAAGAAGAGGCGGTCGCCATGTACCTCCACTCTGTGCCGGCGAAGTACATCCAGATTGCTCTCTCCATAGAAACGATGTTGGACTTGTCCACCCTCACCATTGAGGATGTGACAGGCCGTCTGCGGGCGGTGGACTGAGCGCATGGAGCAGGCCACAACAACGACGGACAACGGCAAGCTGCTGCTGACAGAGGAGTTGGCTGCCCAGATGAAGGAGAAGTCCGGGGAAGCCTCCTCCAGCCGCGGTGGCAATGGCAAGCGCCGTGGCAAGGCTTCTTCGGAGACGACGAAGAAGGTCGACCCCAACGCCTGTCGATGCTACGAGAAGACGGGCCATTGGGCAAAGGAATGCCCAAATCACAAGCAAGAGAAGAAGGTTGAGGCTCATCTGGCGCAGGTTGATGATGATGATGAGGCCACTCTCCTGATGGCGACGTTCTGTGCACTGCACAACGTTGAGGCCAAGGAGAAGGGAGAGGTGATAGCAGTGGAAGGGCCTGTAAGGCCCTGAAGGCTGTCAACCTCGACGAACTACGCGCCGAAGTCCACCTCGGACGTGTGGGCGGCTGAGGAGCGACGGTGGTACCTGGATTCCGGCGCCAGCAACCACATGACGGGCTCCACGGAAGCCTTCTCCGAGCTCGACAGCAATGTGACCGGCACGGTGAAGTTCGGTGACGGCTCAAGGGTGACGATCCAAGGGCGCGGCACCATCATCTTCAGGTGCCAGAACGGCGAGCACCGAGCGCTGACGGATGTATATTACATCCCGCAGCTGCGTTTAAGCATCATCAGCATTGGCCAGCTAGATGAGCGCGGCAGCAAGACACTGATCAAGGACGGCGACCTCAGGATCAAGGACCAGGGGCAGCGGCTTCTTGCCAAGGTAAAGAGGTCCCGGAACCGGTTGTACCTGCTCGACCTGAAGGTGGAGCAACCCATCTGCCTGGCTGCACGGCGCACAGAGGAGCCGTGGCTATGGCATGCCCGGTATGGACACCTCAGCTTCAACGCTCTTGGTCGGCTGGAGAAGATGGTGCTGGGCTGCCTCACATCGAGCACGCAGGCTAGCTGTGTGACAGCTGCCTGGCCGGGAAGCAAAGAAGACTGCCGTTCCCGAGGACGGCGAAGTACCGCGCGGCAGAGGCCCTCGAGCTAGTCCATGGTGACCTCTGCGGGCCGATAGCGCCGTCGACGCCCGGCGGGCGCAAGTACTTCATCTTGCTGGTAGATGACTGTAGCCGGTACATGTGGCTGCAGCTTCTGACCAGCAAGACCGAGGCGGCAAAAGCGGTCAAGAAGTTCAATGCGCGCGCGGAGGCGGAGAGCGGCAAGAAGTTGCGCGTGCTGCGGACTGATCACGGCAGCGAATTCACTTCGATGGAATTCGTTGCGTACTGCACGGATCAAGACGTGGTGCGACATCACACCGCGCCGTACTCGCTACAGCAGAATGGCGTGGTGGAGCGGCGGAACCAGACGGTGGTCGGCATGGCTCAATCCATGATGAAGGCCAAGAAGATGTTGGTGGAGTTCTGGGGAGAGGCGGTGACCACGGGGGTGTTTATCCTCAACCGCGCGCCCACCAAGGCCCTGAAGGGCAAGACGTCGTTCGAGGCTTGGCATGGACGCAAGCCAAATGTGTCCTTCCTCAGGACATTTGGCTACGTCGGCCATGTGAAGAACACCAAGCCTCACCTCGGCAAGCTGGAAGACAGGAGCACATCCGATGGTGCTCCTGGGCTACGAGGACGGCAGCAAGGCCTATCGGCTTTATGATCCCAAGAGAGGCAAGGTGGTGATCTCTAGGGATGTGGTGTTCGATGAGATGGCGGCCTGGGACTGGGAGGGTCCGAGGCACGGGGGAAGCTGGCAGCTTGAGCAGCACCTTCGTCGTCGAACACTTAGTCATCCACGGTGGTGGAGACGCTAGAGAAGAGGTGCCGACCACCCTAGAAGTGGTGCCGAGCGGTCCAGCAGCAATGCCGACCACTCCTAGAGGGGGCTGCCGAGCACTTCAGCAGCAGTGCCGAGCACTCCAGCAGTGGAGCCGAACCACTCCAGGAGTGGTGCCGACCGCTCCGGCAGTGGATCCGACCACTCCGGCAGTGGTGACGAGCTGTCCAGCAGCGAAGCCGGCCACTCCGGCAGAACAAGGAGGCAAGGGGACACCACTCGAGTTCACCTCCCCTCCGAGCGACATCAGCGAGTTCGTGGATGCCTTCCACTATGGCAAAGAGGTGCGGTTTCGCAGGTTGGACAACATCGTCGGCAATGCAGGGGCCTCAGGCCTGGCGAGTCAGCTGCTCAACAACCCAGAGCTGCTCCTTGTTAGTGTCGAGGAGCCACCGACGTTTGCAGTGGCTGAACACGACGCCAATTGGCGACGGACGATGTTGGAAGAGATGAAGGCCATCGAGGACAATGGCACATGGGAGCTGGTAGATCCACCGGTGGGCTACAGGCCAATCGGTTTGAAGTGGGTCTACAAGGTAAAGCGGGACGAGCGCAGCGCCATTGTCAAGTACAAGGCTCGGCTCGTCGCCCGCGGCTTCGTGCAGCGTGAGAGCATCAACTTCGAGGAAGTCTTTGCTCCGGTGGCACGAATGGAGTCCGTTCGCTTGCTGTTGGCCATGGCAGCAACGAAGGATTGGCGCGTCCACCACGTCGACGTCAAGTCAGCATTCCTCAACGGCGAGCTCACGGAGACGGTCTTCGTCAAGCAAGCTCCGGGCTTCGCCGTCAAGGGCGCTGAGCACAAGGCGCTCTACGGGATGCGGCAGGCCCCTCGGGCGTGGAACGCCAAGCTCGATGCCACCTTAGGCAAGCTTGGGTTCATTCGCTGCGCTATAAAGCACGCGCTCTACACGCGGCGACGGGGAAGGAGGAGCTCGTCATCATCGTGTACGTGGATGACTTAATCGTCATCGGAGCGTGAGCAGAGGACGTCGACGGTTTCAAGCGCGAGATGACGGCTCGTTTCAAGATGAGCGATCTCGGCGCACTCTCCTACTACCTCGGCATCGAGGTGAGGCAAGGGAAGCAAAGCATCTCCCTGGGTCAGCGCGCCTATGCAGAGAAGCTGCTGGAGCGCGACGGCATGGCAGGAGTGCAAGCCGTGCGCGACTCCGATGGAGGAGCAGGCTGAAGCTGAGCAAGCACAGCACTGCTGCGAAGGTGGACGCGACGCGCTACCGGAGCATCATCGGCAGGGCTGCGCTACCTCACTCATACCCTGACCGGACATTGCGTTCGCGATTAGGGTACGTCAGCCGTTTCATGGAGGACCCGCGCGAAGATCACTAGTCGGCAGTGAAAAGATTGTTGCGCTACGTCAAGAGGACGCTCGATCAAGCGATCATCTTCCCCAAGAGTGGCGTCAAGGGTGGGTTGCGGCTCACGGTCTTCAGTGAGGCACCCCCCAAGGCAAAGGAAGGTGAGCCAGGAGCTCACTGTCTTCAGCGATGCGGACATGGCGGGCGACATTGTTGGGCGACGGAAGCACCTCCGGCCGTGCTCATCTTTGGAGCAGCCCCAATTGCTTGGCAGTCGCTGAAGCAAAAGATCGTGGCGCTGTCGACGTGTGAGGCGGAGTACGTCGCAGCGGCCACGACGGCGTGCCAAGCTGTCTGGCTGCACCGGCTGCTGGGCGACCTGACCGGCGAAGAAGCTCACCCGCCAGCTCTGATGGTGGACAACCAGCCCGCCATCGCCCTCGCCAAGAACCCTGTCCTCCACGACCGGAGCAAGCACATTGACATCGAGTTCCACTTCCTCTGGGACTGCATCGATAGAGAGCAGATCGTCATCGAGTTCGTTGAGACTGGCAGACAGCTCGCTGACATCCTCACCAAGTCACTCGGGCGCTTGCGGTTCATGGAGCTGAGGAAGATGACTGGCATGGATGAGGTCAAGGCATCAGGTTAGCAGCAGGATTAGGAGAAGAATTGTAAGACATAATATGCTGCTCTCGTTTCTCCATTGTTGGAGAATGGTCGGCTTGGCCGACCACTCCCTGTTGGGAGTTGGAAACTGATCGGCTCTGCCGACCAGCTCCTATAGCTGTAGCAGTAAGGCAGTAGGCCATAGTAGTAGTGGTTTACTTCGGCCATGTAGGGTGGAGATGGTTGAGCTAAGCTTTGTACCTTAGGAGTAGGTAGTTAGTGTACCCTTGTACCTTAGAAGTAGGAAGTTGGTGTACTCTGTACCTTAGGAGTAGGTAGTTGGTGCTCTTGTACTCCGACAGTAGGTAGTTGGTGTACTCACCAACAACTATGTACCTGGTAGAGTTACAGCTAGAGTTGTATATATTCTATCCAAAGGCAATACAACAAATTAGTTAAGTTTGCCACATCCAGAGGCAGAGCTTTCGGCCAGCGCTGGACTTGTGTGTGTGAGCTGTTCTCAATATCTTCTTCTACCTCTAGCCATAGTGGGTGAGTGTGCCGGTAAGCTTACTGCTTGCTTGAGCAGGGCAGCCGAGGGACCAACAGTAAATACAACAGGGAAAAAGAATGGAACAAGGGAATTTACAATGATTTCTGCTTACAAAGAGTATAGGAATGTAAGATCACAAGCTGCTCACCTGCAGAAGTACTCTGGATCTGTCTCTTCCTTTATGTTGGTCGGGTAACAAGCATCAACAATCATCCTTACCCAGCCATTCCCTTTTCTAACAGGAACAACGTTCCAAGCATGAGGTGTATAGTCAAGATGGCCCCTCACAAGCTCACAAGGAATTGGAGGGTCCGCCCGGTCACACAAATACTGCAAAGCATATGGTTACAGTGTTCAAACTTCAAAGTACAAATACAGAATGTCAAAGTACAATACAGAACGGAAGCTGGTACAGGGAACAGGGTTACTACCTTCATTAGGACAGCTCGGTGCCTACAAACACCAATTTGCAGTGAACCTATAGGTACAATACCCGAATTTCTTCTTTCCTTGATGAGATGTATTGATCTATTACACAGACCAGTAAAATCAAAGTGCCCAGAAAGAGTATTGGTCTGCTTAGAAGCTTCATTGTTGTCACCTAAGTTCCCAGCAGAACAAGTACAAACAAAAGGCTGCTCCTTCCTCAAGCTAACAATAGCTCTCCGTGTTCTCCCAAGAGAAGCGCTTCGGTCACAACCACCAAAGCAGTCAGAAACAAACAAAGCGAGCACTGATGCCCTCAGTAAATCATGGCCTGCATCTTCCTCCATTTCAAAAGAGCTTGGCCTTGTCAAACTAGATAGCAGCAATTGTGCTGAAGAGGCAATTGTATCCAATTCTTCATCTTGTTCTCTAAGAAAAACAAAAGAATATTAGAACATACAGCGTGGAAAAAGAATGTAGACGGCCCCATATGGATAAGAATGGACACTAACCTGTCCAAGAGAATAACCTCCCGTGCATACAGCCCAAGACTCCTTTCGTACTCCTCTAATGACATGAAGGGCATATCTCGGCCTGCGTCATAAAAACCATCTGGTAGATGGTCATCTATGCTGCAAAATGATTCCACACTGTATTTATATGAAAGTTTTGAGCGTTCATCAATTGGTCGAGGGCATTTGCTTGGTTTAGGATTGCTGTCCATATCAGGGTGCCTTTTAGATTTTAAAGTACACTTGGATGTCACCTGAAGGATTGTCACGAGCAATCTCACCAACATCATGGGCAGATGAAGCAGTATCATCTAGTTCATTTTCAACACTGTAGATCCTGCCTCTGCTGAAACTAGCAGGCTCCCCACTGATACAAGAATTGTCATCATCGTAACCTCTCATATTGAATCCAGGTTTCTCCTCGTCATAGTGATCCTGTACCATCATGCCACTATCCTTTGTAAGCCCATCCAAATCATCATCGACTATTGAAGATACATCTTCAGATATAGAACTCGTTTCTTTCAACAAGTCCTGTACTGAGGTTTCTTCGTCAATTGTTCTGATGCCTAGCTTGTTTTCCATATCTTGCAAACTAGAAGGACAATCATCTTCAGCCATGGTCACGGCCATTTCATCTATGTATTTTTCATGGAGCTTGCTCCTGCTCGACTCCAAACGCTCCTGGCGAGCTCGTTGTTGCAGGCAATCCCGTCTCCTCCAGCCCTTCTTCATTTTCTGTGGGGTATGGTGTTTCAAATTTGGGGAAGCTTCTGGTTGTAAGCATAAAAGGGCACTGTCGCAAGCACGACTTGAAGTACTAGATTCTGCTAAACTACTCATGTCTGCTACACCTGTGTACTTCAGCTTGCAACCCTTCATAGCATTTTCAACATTTCCCCTCATATCACAGCATATCCATGAAGGAATTACATAGGAATGGGAGAGCCTATTAAACTTGAAACAGAAAACAAAATGTCAATGTATGATATTTAATATTTAAATTTATAAAAAGAGCATCCACGATATAAAAAAAATAGCACCAATGAGTAATAAGTTATAAAATCATTAGCACAAAACAAGTGACCCCTCCTGCCCCCCATAAAATCAACACATGCTTTATTTTTGGGCTAAATACATCCTAACACATCTGCCCTTAAATTTTCAACACATTTAAATGGAATACATACTGTTATATTGAACCACATGAAACAAATATAGCAGAAACACTAGTATAGACAGTGGAATAGAAGTTAGAACAATTCGAATATAGCAAATAAAGAAGAAACATGTAATTTTACTCATGAGAAGAGGCATAATAGATAGAGAAAATACCTGAAGGTTTAAATACTGCAGCGTAAGCATAGAAATAAGTTTAACCGAACCAATAGAAGTCAATCTGTTGTTTGATAAGTCAAGGCTTTCAAGACATCTCAAAGAGGAGATTCCTGAGGGTACATCTACCAACTTATTATTGGTCACTTTGAGGAACTTCAGCGCACTCAACTCAATTATACAGTTAGGCAAGTTCTTCAGTTTGTTGAAAGAGAGGTCAAGCTCTTGGAGCTTCCTGAGGGAACCAATCTCAGGAGGGAGGTACCTGTACATTGTGAGTTTGTGACAAGGATAACAATCAGTCAAAACTCAAAAGAGTAGCTCATACAACAAGGCAATTCAGTTAACTACTCCAATCATTAAAGCAGCACACATCTGACACAATCACGGTCCCCAAAGACATCAGCTATGTCCACTGATTTGTAACCTACAAAACTTTAATGCAGTGGAAGTAATTTCAAATTGAATCTACCAATAAAATTTTCATGTATCCATTCTAAATATTCATCAATGACCAAAGTTTGACTGAAGATATCACAAAATGGCACTATAGAAAGAAAAAAGGGGAAAACCTCAACAAAACTTGGTTCCAACAAAAAAAAGTATCAGAAAAGCTACATGTAAGTATAATGCATCACAGAATCAAAAGTTTAGCAAAAGCAATTCTACCATTGTGTTCATATCACATAGCACTGGTGCTCATTTAGTAAAGGTGCTGCCTAAATGGCCTGAAACATCAATGTGTTCATAAAACATATCACTGGCATTCAATTAGTAAGGTTGCATTTGTTTTGGGATGAGGTGGGACAGAACGGTGTCGCCCCAGTTTTCTGGGATGGGATGATCTCATCTCCATGTTTGGTTGTGGGGAAGGAGTCAACCATGTTTTGTGTTTGGTATGAGGGATGAAAAAGGTGGATGACCGTTTTGCATCCGTTCGCAACCGTCAAGGTGGGCCCACGTGTGATACTCATTTTCCCCTTTCTTCCTCCTTTCCTCTCTCAAAACAGAGCACATTCATATATATAAAAAAAACAGAGCAAATCCATGGCCGGAGCAGCATCTGTGCCCACCGCTGCCTGCCCTGCTTGGTGAGGCAGCTCCGCCTGGCCCAGCTGCCCTCCCTCACTGGCACGGAGGCATGGGTACCACAGAGGCCACCCTCCTTCGCAAGTGCGGCTTCGCCCACTGCGTCTGTCCCTGCGCTGTTGTCACAGCGGTGGGGACGTGCGTGCGCACGTGTGGAGGGGAGCATGGGGGTGGCGCACGGCTGGCCCACCGATGGTGTGCACGGAGGAAGAATGGCGCGAAGCAGGAGAGCAGCGTCGACAGGGAATGGATTGGTACCTCTGTTTTTGAGGGATGACGGTTGAGAAGAATAGTCTCTCCTGGGGAAGGCTCCCTGGACTGCCCCCCCCCCCCCCCCCCCCCCCCCCCCCCCCCCCCCCGCCACCCCCCACCCCCCCCCAAATAAAAAAAAAACACCAAACAAACCCTTATTAAAAGTTGTACCCAACTGGTCTGAAACATCAGCACATCAGTAATTACACTCCAGAAACTAAGAGAACCTATGTCCACATCCCACAGATGGATCAAATTCATGGAGCCATTTGATGACCCTAACAGTGATTCAGCAATTTAAAGGTTGCACACCGAACATGGTTGCCATTATATTTTCAGCAATAAGAGTTATGGTTATTCTACAGAAAGCAACCATCTTAATTAAACTCCAACGCAAAGCCAATGGGTGCACCACCACCACTGAAGCAATGAAGCACAATAAATAATAATGCACATGCATTCTAGTGTATTTGAAATACAAATAGCAGCTATCCACTATTCAGGAATTTTGTACTGTGATGGATTGAACAATAAACAAATGAATTAAAATCATGACAGAAGCAAAGTAAAAAAACATATACACGACAATATTCAGTCAACCTAAATTAACACTTGACAAAAGAAATCGCGGTTACCAGAAGCTACCTAGCACAGAGAAATTCAGCCTAACCAACAGGCATTGCTAATCATGGTTACCCATCCAAGCTTAGTGACACACACCATTTCCCCTACCGTCATGCTACCTGAATTGAATTGAATAATTAGTAGGAAAAAAAAACAGCTGAGAACACAATAAAGCAACCACATTTAAGCTTGAAAACGCCAAAAAAAAGAAGAAGGCAGGCACGGGGAATTGAATTTGCGGTTTTGCACAAACCTTATTGAGAAGTGGCAAATGGTGAGCTTCGTAAGGCACTTCAGCCCGGCAACCTCCGCCAGTATGGAGCACGAGGACGGCCTTGGCGGCACCATTGAGAGCTCGAGCTGCCTTGAGAGCCTGCATCCGACGGAGCGGCGCCCCTGAGACCCTGGGCGCGGACACCTTGACCTGGAGGCTCTCGAGCCCGTCCAGCTCGCCCCCGGCATCCGCGGGTAGCACCTCCACATCGTTGCCGAAGAACTTGAGCGACCTGAGGCCTCCGGCTCCACCGCCGATGGAGCGCGGGACGAGGTTAAACGTGTTGCGGTAGATGTATATATCGCGGCCGCCGCCGGCGGGGGGCGTGGGGAGGGTCGCGAGGTCCCAGACGTTGCCTGCGACGTCGGAGGCGTCGGATCTGCGGGCCGGGAGGTCTTCTGCGTCAGGGATGGAGAAGGCCGGGGCCATGGGGCGCCGCCGGACGGCGGCGCGGCGGCGAGGTTTTGGGCGGCGGAGCCTAGGGTTTCGTACGGGCGAGAGAAAGGGAGGAAGAGAGAGAGAGAGAACGGAGGTGGGAATAAAAAGTTTTTGTTTGTAAAAAGAAAAAAAAAAGGAAAGGAGAGGCGGAGCGCGTGGTGGGACGCGCCGACGCGGAGCCCGAGAAGGGGAAGACGAACCACGAAGACGAGCCTGGCGGGTTCGCGCTTCGCAGTCTTCAGACTTGGGACGCGTTTACTAGTTCGGCACCGCGGTCTGGTGTGCGCTGGACCGCTGGTCCGGTTCGGGAAGTGATACGGGCCGAGCAAACTGGCTGGGCCAGACTCTCAGCCCAAGTCCACTCTTAAGGGCTCCACGCTGTTGACACTCGAAAATACGTAGCTCAGAACAAAACTGAAAGAAGAGACATGAAGAACTGCTTGAACCAAGAGGAGGATGAAGCCAGACTATTGATTTGAGTTCACCGAGCTCTCAACCAAACGATCGAAATAGACATGGTTGGTCCGATTTAGAGCTCGGATGTGAATGTTACAATGAAAATTTTAAAGCAGCAGTCCATGTCAGACATGTAGATGTTCAGACTAGGAGGAATGAAACAGCTTAAAATGATGCATTTCTATACTAGGGTCGAGTTACATGCACCGGCTGACTGAAGCACCTCCCCCCAATACTTGAGTGTTTGCAACTTAGGGTGAATTTCTACTGTGTCTTTGGTTTGTTAGATATCTTTGAGCACATGCACATGCAAACAAGCTTACAAAGTAAACATACTACCTGGAAATTCAATTAATGAGCCGAGCCTAATATCCCCTAACTAGGCAGAGTCCATGCAGTATTGTCCAATGGTTGTCACGGACCGAGCTGATTCCAACAGTCGTATGCCCAGTGCCCCACGGTAACGGTAACCGCCAGGCGCCAGGCAGAGAGAGCCCAACGTGACGATTTCTGCCTTTCTGGTAATGAAATGCACTACAGGAGAACGAGAAGAAGAAGAAAAGGATGCGATAAAAAAACGACTCAAAAGTACTCTTATTAGCATCACAAATCCACAGAACGTCAGAACCAAATCGAGCCTCTTATTCAGCTTTATTGAAACACACGGGAGATAGATTCTGCAGTACATCTACCACCACCTGGAACACTCCGTATGATTAGTATACCAGTTACACGATAGCGTAGATAAACGCGATGTGAGAATCTCACGGCGTTCGACAAGTGTGCGAGAAACGTAGCAGAAATCGTATCATGGATTCATCAGATACACAGCTCGGCACCTCGTAGTAGGCAGCCGGGGTAATGGGTACCAAGAAGATGGTGAACAAAGCCAGACGATCAGAACTGGTTGGACCAGTCGGCGGCACTGCCGACGCGGGGGATGCTAGCGTCCTGCTTCTTCTTGCTCTCGCTGTCGACCTTGAAGGTGGAGCCGCACATCTGGCCTTGGCTGTCCACGCGTGGCACCGCCTTGACCTCGTGCAGTGGGTGCTCGAAGCTCTGCAGCCCACCGGAGGTGGTGTAGAAGCAACCTGAGGGGTGGACATGTATGAATTATGGTAAGTAGATGATTGTGCACAAAGGGTGGAAACTGGTGTTCTGTTGTTGTAGTTACCTTTGGGGAATGGCGCGTGCGAGTTGCCGCAGCCTGTCTTGAGGAGCCCTGCATCGTCAGAGAACACAAGGTGGTTCTCGGAGTCGACACCCCAGAAGAAAGGGATGCTACCATCAGCGTCCTGCATTTAAACATGGCATTGCAACTCAAGGCTCAAGCCAGTCAACAAGGTAAGGTTGAGGAAAGAAGTGATGGCTGAATTACAGTCGGTGAACTTACAGCAGCAACAAAGGTGGACTTCGACAGGGTGTCATACAGGATGAACGCAAACTTCCCACTGAGGTCTCTCACAACCTGGCTGGCTGGGACCGGACCCCTGTCCCTCAGGGTCCTGTAGGCCTCTATGAGGATAGTCACCTCGTTCGCAGTCTTGCTCAGGCCATAATGCTGCTTCAGGTTGGCAATGTTCTCAATGTGCCCTTGGAACAGGCAGAAGATGTCATTCACAGCACCAAACAACCTGGACAGGAGAACAAGGCACAGAGTCAGCTAAATGTAATTCGGTCACCTGTATGGATATACCAGATAATAAAAGAACTCTCAGGATCAATCATGATTCAAGGCGATACAAACAGCATGTAGAAGAAGGTGGCAACATAGGTTCGGAAGGTTGCTTCAGAGGTGCTTGGAGTGACCAAAGAGAGCGGATGCGACTCGAAAGACACTTGGTGGTGGAATGGAGATGTGCAAAAGGCTATTAAGGAAAAGGAGTGCTATAAGCGCTTGTATCATGACAGGTGTGCAAACAACATAGAGAAGTACAAGGTGGCAAAGAATACTGCAAAACAAGCGGTGAGTGAGGCAAAGGGGCGGGCCTATGAGGACCTTTACCGACGCTTAAGTACGAAGGAAGAAGAGAAGGATATTTATAGGATGACTAGGGCTCGCGATAGGAAGACAAGGGACTTCAACCAAGTCAAGTGCATAAACGATGAGAGGGAGAAGCTCTTAGTGAAGAAGGATGAGATCAGACATAGATGGCAAGAGTATTTTGATAAATTGTTCAATGGTGAGAACGAGAACACCACCGTTCAGCTGAACGACTCGTTTGATGACACTAACAGGCGCTTTGTGCGGAGAATTCAAGAATCGGAGGTCAGAGAAGCCTTAAAAAATATAAAAGTGAGCAAAGCGATAGGCCCTGATGTATCCCAATCAAGGTGTGGAGATGGCTCGGAGATATAGCTATAGTATGGCTAACCAAGATGTTCAACAATATCTTTCGATCGAACAAGATGCCTGAGGTAACCTCATCCATTACCAAAGCAAAGAGATACGGGCTTAAGGCTGACCCTTGATGAAGTCCAATTTTAATCGGGAAGTAATCTGTGTTACCATCGTTTGTTCGAACACTAGTCACAACATTGTTGTACATGTCCTTGATGAGAGTCACGTACTTTGATGGAAGACCACCACATAACATTTCTTGGTATCTTATCATAAGCATTCTCCAAGTCAATGAAAACTAAATGGAGGTCCTTCTTCTGCTCTCTAAACCGCCCCATAACATGTCTTATTAAGAAGATTGCTTCTGTGGTTGACCTTTCAGGCATGAAACCAAATTGGTTTGTTGATATCTGCGTCGTTCCTCGCAGGCGCTGCTCGATGGCTCTCTTCCATAACTTCATAGTGTGGCTCATCAACTTAATTCCCCGATAATTAGTACAACTTTGAATATCTCCCTTGTTCTTATAGATTGGTATCAATATGCTTCTTCTTCACTACTCAGGCATCTTGTTCGATCGAAAGATATTGTTGAACATCTTGGTTAGCCATACTATAGCTATATCCCCGAGACATGGCTCAGGATAAGGTTAAAAAACATTAATCCCTCGACAAATCTAAGAGAACCACAAACTAATAGAAGTACATGTACAACCTAAATATGTATAATGTGTAAATGACCGTGTCATGTGACTGTAAATGTACTGAGAACTAGGAATATGCTCTTTCTTCCTTCCCTAGTTGCTGTAGAGATAGATTGTCAAACACTCATTCTTCATTTTAGAACCAAAAGGCTACTGCAAATATTACCTGATAAACAGCACTACTGTAAATACAAGCAGACTTAAAAATGGAGGACACTAAATCAGGTGTGGCGTGCGGCCGTGTAGGTGGGTGTGAATCAATGCATTCATGAATCCACAAACTAAACTTGCAGAGAATTCGACTGATCAAATAGTTTATAGTCATGAACCAACAATACATCTAACAACCCCAATGTTCAAATTCGTACAAAGCACCGCGTTCATCACAAACATGTGTTGATTTGGCCCGGAAAAAAATCGCGAAGGTGCTGACTCCACAAACTTTTGGAGCAGATCTAGACAACTAGAAGAGCATGACCAACAAGTACGCCACAAAAACGCCCCAAGTTTATACCCACAAGACAAGACCATCACGAAAACAAAAATCTGTACATAAAAAATGGAAGAAATCTCTCCTCGAATCGGCGTGGAAAGCACCTGCAGCCCTGATCGAAGCCCACATCGTTCGCTAGCCTAAAAAAACTAAAGAAAAAATAAGATCACACATCGGGAACCTCAAAAAGTTTCACCCCGTTCCAATCCAACCTCCAGGAAGCGATCACATAACCGAATCTCAGCCCAAGCACACAAACACGAACCATTTTCGCATCACGCAGAGGCGTCACATCACACAAGCACATATTCGGCAAGCGAGCGAGCACGGGCCGGGGAGCGCAACAGCACCTTGGGACGAGGGGGTTCTGGTTGGCCGCCGAATAGGCCAGCGCCCCGGAGGGGCCCAGGCTGACGGTGACGGCGCCGTCGTGCGAGTCGGAGAAGCCCTTCATCAGCGCGCCCGCGCCGGCTCCGCCTGCGGCAGCGGCCGCTCCGGCGACCGGCGGGCTGCGGAGGCCCTCCGGACACTTGGCCACCGTGGGATCGAACACCGCCAGCATCTCGCCGCCGTCCGATGCGACCTCTCTGTCTCTCCTCTCCTCGCTTTCCGTGCGCTGTCCTCTTGCGCTAGTCTCCCCACTCTCCCTTGTCTGTTTGCTACGGCAAAGGAAACGCTCTGAATGCCACAAGCCCACACAAGTCAACATATATAGGCTTTTTCGTTTCCCATTTTACCCTTCGGTCGGTCGGTGGATAAAGCCATATTTGCGATTATTTATTTCCGGGGAGATTACGGAGGAATTTGGATAAGCTGCATCATAAAAGGCAACAGATGTTGTACGGTTTATGACTCGTCAAAAGAGATTCGACCGGCTATTGTGAACTAGAGGTGTATATGTATCACATGGAATATTTTTTTTTAATCAAAGTATCATGGAATATTTTGATGCAAGCCAACGCGTCCAGAATTCCAGATCTATCGTGGAAGAATTGTCATCGAGTTCTCAAACTAGACGACGTCCACTGGATTGATGCTTTACCTAGTTGATTATCTCTCCTAATCATCATGCTGGCGCTGTCCTTAATATATACTACTAGTAGTAGTTGCTAATCAGCGTTTGTTTGGAACCAGTAGTTTTGGATAAGTTTTGCTAAAATTTTGTATGATAATCATGCGATCTAAGAGAATTTGACCATGTTTCTAATAACGGGCCTAGTAATTTTCAAGTTTTTTAACAAATAAATTATACACAGTGAGAGCTTAGAAATACTAGAGGTGTGTACTGAACTATGATCCCTCGGGTTACGAAATTACTAATTACGCATTGGATCACGGACGGATCGAGGTTTGATGAATCTAGTGGTAACATCCAGCGGATACAACTGCCGTTTTATTCTGTTTCAGAAAGTTGCTGTATGATTATTCGCTTTTTCACATGATTCATAAGCCACAAAAAGTCAGAAAATATCACAGGAGATTCGGGCGAGTTAGGTCTTGAGGAATCTGGATAAGATATAGCAATAGTCTTATCTGGTTTACGTTTAACGTTCCACCGCACGCTGACGTGTAAGAAGGGTAGGACTCGCGTATTATCATGTACGGAGTACACCAAACTACGCTACGCATAACAAGCTGTGCAAGTTTTAATAAGCAGATGCAGAGGGAAGTACTACTCGTATGTTATACTTAGTCAATGTCCGGACCGGACGCGTGTGGATGGCTGGAGGGCCTTTCATACTTTGACTGATCATGCCTTCTCAGGCAATCCAGATTCTGACTTTAGGCATGCCCGATGCCGTCCGTTCACGATCCGACGACTGCTGGACATCTCTGCTCTCCTAGTAGAAGCCTCGACAGCCCAGACGAGAACAGCCCAGCTGAGGCCCATTTATGGACGGGAAAGTAACACATTTTAGCGCTTGGTGCTTGGTTTTGTCGGGGGATGTGCGGGCCGCAGGAATATTTTGGCGCCGATTGTGTCGCTGCGCGCCGCCGCCGTCAGGTCGCGCTCGCGGCGCAGCTAGGTCACGCTCGCGCCGCCTGCAGTCGTCGTGCAATGCATTGTCGTCCTCGTCCGAGAGAGCAACGCAATCGACGTCCTCGTCCGAGATGCAAGGCAACCGGCTGCAGCCTGCAGTCCTCATGCACTGAAGTTCGTTCTTGCCGATGAGCTGCGAACTGTGTGATGATCAACGTATTATCTTCTTCTTTCTTCTCTATTTCGCTCTTATTTGTTCACAAGTGAAAGTTCACTCATATCTGCTTATTTGCCCTTTTCAGCTGGCTGGAAAAACGGTCGATGCTAATGCTGATTTGTTGCGAAAGAAAAACACTGTTATTTCGCTAAAACGGTATAACTGATAAGTTCAAGCGAACAGGGCAAATATTACGAATGAATCTCGGCTACACTTGTTGTGATCACAAAAATTACTTACAGGGTAGGCGCCAAAGGGAGTTGGCATATGGTCAGGCAGGAAGCATGTTAAAGTATTTTCAAGACAAGATGTCCGAGAACCCTTCTTTCCACTATGCAGTGCAATTGGATGCAGAAGAACACATAACCAATATATTTTGGGCTAATGCTAAGATGTTAATTGATTATGCTCATTTTGGTGATGTAGTGACATTTGACACTACTTTTGGCACAAACAAAGAATACATGCCTTTTGGTGCATTTGTTGGATTCAATCAGTTCAGGGAGACTGTCATTTTTTGAGCTGCTCTTCTATTTGATGAAACATGTGCCTCTTTCAAATGGCTATTTAAGCCTTCAATTTAGTAGTTGCTGTCTCATAGCAGGGCATTTTGTTCTTTTGAGATGATTGATGAGCATCTGCGTGCTAATTGAATGCTTGGGTGGAGATTATTTTGATTTTTATATGTTGTACTGGTGGTTATTGGTGGAGATTATCTATTAGCATGGAACTATTAAAAATACTTAAGTGAAATCCTCACAGCGACAGTATACTGCACTGCTCTGTAAAATGCATATGTGTTCTCTGTTCTATGTCCTCTGTCCATGAAGTGGGCCTGAGCTGGGCTGCAGTTTCTCGTTTGGGCTGTGCAATCTAGCACTAGGAGAGCAGAGATGTCCAGCCGCTGTCGGATCGTGAACGGACGGCATCGGGCATGCCTAAAGTCACCTGAAGAACTGCAGAGAATCTGGATTGCCTCTCCGGCTCTCACCGAAACGTGAAGCCCGGACCCGGTTGTCGGTTGAAGCGATGCTTTCAACAGCTGGCCATTGCACCTCGTGCCTCTCTAGCCTTTGCCACCTGTCCAGCTGAAAAACAGTGGCAGTGCGATTGGGATTTGGGACCTCCATCTCCACCTGTTTAACTGTTTTGGTGCGAAGAGCGAAGAACTGAGTCGAGACATCTGCGACTTTGTGCCAAGAACAGAGTTGAGACATCTGCGATTTTGTGCCTCGCAAGTCTTGTACCCCATCCGTTCCAAGTTCTAAATTATGTCTAGATAAGTAATAAAATCTATTTACCAAAAAAATCAAAGCGACTTAAAATCTAAAATGAAGAGAGTAGATGGCTACAAAATTATCACGGGATCATAGGCAAATTCTAGATACATTTACCAGTTACCAGTCAATGGAGAATCCTAGAGGCAACATCGAGAGGATACGACTGCCGGCGCAGTCAGTCAGATCCGAGGTGTCGGTCCTCAAAAGCGACGAAACGATTGGGAAGGTATCTTATCCGCTTGTTAATCTGTGATGAAAAAGGAGCGCGGCTACACTTAATTAGTGTTGCATCACGAATGTGCGAAATGGTGGCTGGATGTACACACATTAAACCTTCCCCAAGTTCCAGACACTTGACTTCAAATAAGACTTCCAATCGAATCATGGAACTATGGAAGGTGGCTCGTCGCTTTGTTCAGCAAAACTCTTGCATGTATGTGCAAATAGACTTACTGAACACAAGGGTGCTCAAATTACACCCAGTCAAAGAATGAACAACACTTCTAGGGGGGGAGGAGAGAAAATGAACCTAACACCTCTTTCCTTACTTCCGCAACCCCAAACGAAACATCGAGACAGTACATCATCATCGTCCACCTCAACCGGCACCACCAAAATTACCCTGTACAGACTTTACAAACACTGGCACCTACAGCCCACATGAATCCTTTTCTCCTCAAAAAAACAAGAAGAGAAGGTACAACCATCTGATAATTCACAGTATAAGATTATGATGTCAGTGCAGCGACACCTCGATTGCCTCGTCCACTTCATCCTTTCAATGTGTCTGTTGTATTCTTTCTCCTGCCCGGACTGCTGTATGGCCCAGGCATGGGGCATCCAGGGAACATTTCATATACCATGTAGAAGCTTGCTGATCTGAGCTCTTGTCAATGCACGCCAATGCTCAGTTCTGGACGAGGAAGAAATCAGTGGTATAATTCAATCAGTGTTCTCTATATGTGCAGCTGAATCCCTATATTCCTCTGCGCTATGAACCCTTGAAACTGTCGTCTTTCAATGACCATGAGAGCAAGTGACCACTGGCATCCCCACTCAGAAGCTGCTTCAAGTCCGGTGGTATACAAAGCGCAGTGACAGGGTGTTTATGTGACTTGAGCACCTTCTGCAGAAGTAGCCTATACTCTGGTGTTTGGCCGTTCAGGCTAAGCCCACCAGAAGATACCGCAGGCGATTTGCTCTTGTTATTTACTGCTTCATCAGACGAGCAGTGCACCATCTTCCATACCTTTACTGCACCGCTTTGATGACCTGTCACGTACCAGTTTGTGTCCTGCCAGTCTGAGTGTATCGTGCTTGTCACAGACAAGATGAGGTCAGAAGGAAGCTGGGAGGTGTTCACCACAGCAAGGCAGTCCCCATTGATGCTCCAAACAGCAAAAAGAACACCAGCACCAGTCAGAATCTCACCAGTGAGGTTGTTCACATGTAGCGCAGATACTGAGGCTGGGAACCTTGGTAGCTGCTTCACAAAGACTAGGCTTGTCAGGTCCCACAAGATAACAGAACAGTCATCAGAGCCCGAGACAATTAGTGAGTAAGGTTGGCTGACAGAGACGCAAGTTATCTTGCCCGTGTGAGCACACAAAGCCTTCTCCATTCTCAGGAGACGGCGGATGCCATCCTTCACAAATCTCCACACTGCAACAACTCCATCATCACCACCAGTGGTGAGAATGTTGCCATCATGGCTCACTCCAGTGCACTGAATTTGACTACCACCATGAAGGTTTTCATGTGTAGACAAAAGTCTATCCTGATCATATGTTAATATTCTCAAGCTTCGGTCAGGGAATCCCCAGGAAATGTATTCATTGTAAGTTAGCGGCTTGAGCAAGCAGTTAACTGCAGCAATTAGGATTTTATCATTGTAGGAGACAATCTGGGACACCGAAGATGCAGTCTTGCGAATCTCCTGCTGTGTTAGATAGGGGCTGTACCGTAGAGGATGAGGAGGGACTTTCCTGTCAGTCCGCCTCTGTGGATGTGGTTTCTGGAATAACTGTTTTGGGGTCTGACCAAAATGGTTGATTTGTGCTAGTATTGAAGCCTTCATGGTAGGATCTGATACTGCGTCTATGTCAACATTGCCTTCGTATGTGTAGTGATAGAAAACATTGACGGCATCTTCAGCTGCCTACCATATATAATAAATAATAAAAGGAAATAAATATCAGAAATCACGTTAATAAATGAGAGATACTACCAAACGAAGTACTCCCTCCATTCAAAAGTATAAGTCACTTTGACTTTTTCGGTACATCAATTTTGTTATGTATCTAGATATAACATATGTGATACATAGCAAAATCTATGTACCAAAAAAGTCAAAGCGACTTATAATTTGGAACTTAGGGAGCTCACAAAAGCTAAAAAAATATTCCCAGCATAATATATAGAAATCGTTGGTCAAGATTACATCTGAGATGTGAAGTAAAATGGAGAACATAATAAGAAGCAGACTGGTTCATTAACTCATAATCCTGCTCTCCCAAGGATGAAAGCAAAACTATGCATTATTTAATAACTAGTCAGATGACACAAAATAATGAATCAGTAGAAGACTAGAAGAAACTTTAATAAAAAAGCAAATTAATAGCTCACTTTGTGCTCAGAAATCCTGTCTGTTCAAGAGTAAAAAGAAGACACTATCCTTATTTCAAACCGAAACATATTTGTGCTATGATGATTACACATTACAGCAACACTGCTAGGGATAAAATGCAAATGTAGAGATAGAGAAATGCTTAATACCTTTCCTCTCTGCTTATATCCAAAAATAAGATCAATCCAATGATGCAGATTCTCAGATACGTAATCTGATTCCAGTGCTTCCCGATGCTTCCTAATGAATTCTCTGGCACTGCCTTTAGCCCAAGGTGGCAAAACAACATCACCAACCTGAAAGCATCATTTAAAGAAGTTACATGTTTGCCCCCAACTGAAGACTTTCTAGACTAGTGCAAAGATTTGCACGCAATTTAAAAGTATACCTTCTCTCCTGATTGTTTCTCGCCCAGGTCCAGATTAAAACGGTTCTCCAAAAATTCAGGCAAATAATAGAACTCAGGAATTAGTTCTTTCACATCTGATGTGTTACTTTTGCCCGCAGCGCTTGCCCATGTATCCCCCACACTGTTGAATAAACGGTCTGCATGGTCAAATTGTCCACCCTGCAATTTCTGATTTTCTGTGCTAAAAGGAGGCAACCTTAAGAGATAGAAAAGGACAATTCCAGCACTTGAATAATGAGAGCCATAATGGAACTTTGGTACATCAGGGTCATCCCAGCTATCGTATCTGAAAGGAACAAAACAAAGAATTCCAACTCAGTTATATGGACCCTAGCGTTTAGCAAAACTAAAGATGTTAGTTTTTCTAGTTGAAAGTTGAAAGAGAAACAAAAGCATACAAATGGATGCTAAATGAACCAACCTCTTACGGAATTCCTCTTCTCCTTCCTCCGTTTGGCATCCCATGGGTTTATCAAGCCTGCGAAATGTCTGTGGATTCCTCAGATCTAAAGCATCGCTCTCATAATCTGCGAGAACCCATGGAAATACTGGGTACTGTGTGAGATCACTGTACCCTCGACCGGCAAGTGTATTTAGATGCATGAGATATTGGAAGTTCGTAATTTCTCCACTTTGCCATCTTTTAGAAAATGATTTTGCCATGCCTTTAAAAAGACGGCTCCCCTCACCACTCTCCTGTTTAGAGGATGCTGATATGGTTGTGTCCAACCTGTGGAAAGGCATATTTTCTTCAATTGTTAACAAAGGCACAAAGCTCCTATGCCAAATCTAATGATAAGTAATAGCAAGAAAATGCCAGGTCCTACAAGTTCAAATAGTTCATAGAATGCACAAGATAAAGAAAACATCCTAAACTATTAACTGAACGAGGCAAGAAGGAAGAATAGATAGCAAACGTAACAATACAGCGCTAGTAAAAAGGCATAATCGATATCTTAGTTTCTCGTGAAAATAGACAGCTCTTCCCAGCAATATCAAGCTTGATAATTCTAGTAAAAAAACTACCAGGCAAAGAAAAAAAAGGTGTGAGACATGAACCTTCTGGGAATTAGGACAATATACTTGTGGTTTCGAAACTATAGATCCTAAATACCAGAACTTATGACAATAAAAAATTGACAGTCGCATGTTTAACATGCAATCTGCTGACAAAAAAGTAACTTCCCTCAGAATGAAACACGAATGTTAATTCCACTGAAGCACAAAGTCATGAATTGGTACATATTACTCCCTCCATTCCAAATTATAAGACGTTTTGGCTTTTCTAGCTACATAGATTTTGCTATGCACTTAGATTTACACTATGTCTAGATACATAGTAAAAGAAGTGTATCTAGAAAAGGCAAAACGTCTTATCATTTGGAATGGAGGGAGTACCTTTCATGACACGATAATTATATAGACAGGTAGTTAAGTGTTTTGAATTCATTTTAATTCTAGTAAGAAGTCTTAATGCTACGCATGCACATGGTAACTACGAGGCATCTAGAGTTGCAAAGGATTAAGAATCCATACATGCTATTCCGCGGGAGATTCATGGCGATCAGATTTTTGAAAACTTCCTCTCTCTCCTTTTTGTGGAAAACTAGAAGCTCATTGCAACCATCCATGCTGAAAATTTCAATTGCAACAGGGCGGAGCTGGTAATCACGTTTCAGCAACTCATGAACACTATCAAGCTTCCACATATGCCATGGATGAGGCAGGTTGCTGCTGCTGCAAAGCTTCTCCTTTCCCCAAGCACCTCCGTTATATGCCCATGCTCTGCCACCAAGCAAGACCTTTGCTGTCCCACCCCAAGTGGAAGGTGATTTCAACTGAGATTCACTGCTTCCCATTATATCCTTGTTCACACCTAAAGCTTGATCGATGACAGAGAGCTCATCTTCACTGCCCTTTTCACAAATGCAATTGGAATCATCAATGTAGAAGTTCTCGATAATGTATAAGCAAAGTTCTCCAATTAGAAATATTCCATCGAGCTTATCAAGACCAGCAACCCGTTCACAGTTGTATTTATGCCTTATTTTCTCATAGGGCTCCAGATAAGGCCTGATAAGATACTCACCATTGTCAAGCAATTCCTTTTCTGATTTATCCTCTGAGGTTCTTGCATCAGTACCTTTGACTGAAGGTGCCCTCCTTGGTGAACTAAGTTCAGATTTACCCTGGTGACTCTCGGTCATGTGAAAAGAAAGGGAACTTGATTTTGCTCCAAATTCCGTCGCAGAATGAAGGCTTTGTTCATTAATGCTGCTTTTATCATCAGTCCAGCCAATTGGAGCTGAAATTGTGCTTCCTCCTTTGAATATGTCATCTTCATCTTTGAATGACGAAAACTCAACAGCATCAAGATCCTTCTGCTCAGTGTCATAGGTCAAAAGATTCAAGCCTGACATTGTATCTGACCCAGATGTCATCAACAATTCTCCATCCTCTTTATTGATCATCTTAGCACCATTTGATCCAAGGTTGCTGGTTAGAACATTCTGAATAGTATCTATCTTAAATTTGGAGTGCTCAAGTTTCTTCCTCATTCTATATGGTCCTTCAACAGCACACAGCTGCCACTCAGGTTCTGTGGATGATTGCCGCATGGGAAAAATACCTCTCTCATGAACAAGTTCTTGGAGCTGGCTTTGCCACTCACTTTCTCCGTGCAGTATCCATCCATATTTGTCTTGACGAATTGCTCTTAGCTCTGTAGACATCACATCACGAACCAAATCAAGATTATACCTCCGCTCATTTATCTGCTCCCAGTGCCTGGCATCTAGTTTTGCAGATTCGCGAAATTTCCGTCCCATCTCTTTCTTGCGCCTGACCTCCATTCCTTTTATTCTCACGCCAGGAAATTTTGCTGAGCCGGTAATATATTGAACCCACATTATTAGAGCACACTGGTCCAACACTTTACTTATTGTTTGCTGGGAACTTTGGAGCCATTCAAAAAACACTGATGTACTTCCAGTGAGCAATTTATCAAGTCCTCCATGCAGGATGTCCAGTTGCTGTCCTTGATTAGGCTTGCAAACTAGCAGGTCCTCAAGAGATTGGCGACGATGCACTACCAAGTATTTAAGTAAATCAACCACCAAGTTTTGAGCAGTTACTCTCTTGTCATGGAGAAGTGCCATTAAATTTATGCAGAAACAACACATTAGATCTGTATCAACATTGCTTGGGCAGAGCACCAATCTCTTGTTAGCAATTAGTAGCTGGAGAACTGTACAAATATCAATAGAATAATCTTCCTGATAAGGTTTAGAAGCTAAACTCCTCCCAGTTTCCGTCAGGAATGCAAGATTTGCAAGTAGATCATCTTCCCCCATACTTTTAAGGAATGTTGGGAGGAAGCAGTACATTATCATCCGGTTTGTGTTCTTCAATATTGCGTGGATGTAAGGATCAAGTTGCTTGCTTCCTCGAGCAATGGACAAGATACCTTTACCTGGAGGCACAGCATCTTCAACACGGCCATCTTTATTAGCAAGCTGTAACATGGACATTAAGAATTCTAGTGTTTGTAGTACCCTGAGTGGGGTTGGAAAGCAGCCCATGTACACACGATCAACAATCATCCAGCAAAGTGGGTCCAAATTGACAGACCAGCGGCTCTTGTCAAGTTTCTTCCCATCTTCTTCATCGTCAAGCAAGAGCTTTCTTTCAAGGAAGTTCATCAATCTGCTTAGGCACAAGCCTTGAAAAACCAGAGCAGAGTCAATATCAACAAACAAAGGCACGGACTCCAAAATGTTCTCAACAAAGAGTGCTGCTTTAAGCTGATCTGAGATAGTGTCAGCAAGGATTTGAGCAACAAAATCTAGAACAGCAGTAGCTCCTGCAGAGCATGGGCCACCCCCATAACCTAAATCATCTATGTCAAGCAAAAGCTTGGAATTGATTGGGAAAAGGGTATTCGCAGCAGATGATCCCTGAATATTTGTCCTCAGATCAGGGGACGAGTCCAGGTCTATCCCAGATATAGATGAAGCCATGGATGGAGAAGCTGTCAGGTGTCTACCATCACTATACGATCCTGCACTGCCAGGCCAAGATGTGAATGGGGCCATTGGAGATGCGGTAGGGGTACTAGCTGCTCTGTGGGTTGACCTCTCGGATAAAACAGGAGATCCAGCATTATTCATAGCAACCGAGTTGGGTGAATCAGTTGCATGGTGGGATTCAGCAATGCCATTTGCACTGGAAGCTGTGATCCGCCCTTGATCATGAGCATTATTAAACATTTGGTTTGCTTCTCCATTTAAAATCTTAGTGCTGAGCTCCTGATTCGAAAGAATCATCTGCTTTGGCTTCAGCAGTTTCAAAAGAGTTTGGCATGCCAGTACTTTCTGAACTGGAACTTTTCTGCTCCTGAGGAAAACTTGTGACACTCAACGTTTTGGTAGATTGCTCCTGATCATGTGGTAAACTTGAAAAGGCATCCTTTGAACTTCCATTATCATCATCATGTACATTCCTCTCATCAGTTGTAGCAGTTGTAAGATCTTTTGCCATCCTCAGGGCACAATCAGACCTACATAACCAAAACAAGGTTTAATATAAACATTTAACGCACCAAGTAACATGATATATGCACATTGATACATTGTACAAACCTCACACAAGAGAAATAGAGATCAACACAGCTCTCTAGGAAATCATGCCGCCTGCAAACAGCAGAGAATGGTGGGCACATCTTTGCCAGATCAACCATGAACCTCAATATTGAAGTAGCAACAGCAGGTGCTGCTGCTTCACCACCCATTAACCTTGCTGCATATGTCTTATGCATCAGAGCTTCTCCTTGAAGATCACCTCCCATGTCCGATGTCGCCTCAACGAGATCCGCGACCAAGGTGCCGTTAAGATGTGAAAGATTGTTATTCTCATGTGCAAGCATAGATTTCATAATCAAGGAATCAAATGTAGCTTTTGCCATTGCAATTATAGTATCCAATAGATCCACAAACTTCAATTCTCCATAGTTTCCATCGCTAGGCATGAGAGCATGGAAATCAAGCATGCGGACCTCTGGCACTCGAGGATAAACAGGCTTCCCAAACACCAAACAGAACAATATATAGTATATTTCTGGAGAATCGTGAAAGCTTGGAAGCACATGATTCAATCCTTGAAAACCTCCACTTGTACGGAACTTCAATGCAAATGTAGTTGATGACGTAAGGCAAACTCCTAAAAGAGTCGTGATCCATCTCATACTAGTTGGATGTACCGCTTCATCAAGGAAATATGTGACTAATCTGGATGAAACAACTTTATGCCATTGTTCCAGCAATTCTTCAGCATTTATGGTTACTTGTAGATCAATAAGCATTTCCAATAACATGTTCCTCACAATAACATGCTTTCCCATAGCCTCCCGCACAATCTGGCGGTTCGGTGTAAGCTCTGGAGGATCAAATGTCATGATTATGAATCTTACAACAAGCTCCAGCTCAGAAGCTAGAAAACCATCCTCCAGGATGACACCTAGAAGCACAACTAGCTTCTCCAGCACGGGAATTTCAACATCACCACGTTGTAAAGTAACAAGAAGATGTTGAACAAGATTAATTCGGCGCAGTATTGTAAGGTTGTGATTTCTGAACCAATGCATGGACACCATCCTCTCAAGAAACCCAAGAAGAGTTATTTGCACTGATATAGGAGCAGCAACCCATATAGTCCAGTCCAAAAGAATGTGTTCAACCATATCGGCATTTGACAAGACTATAAATTCAGAAGTCTCACCAGCTAGGTCAGCATTCTCCAGCTCAGACAAGTGGCTAAATGAATCCTTTTGAGCTGAAAAGTCATCTAGATCCCCATGTGATCCCCCAGAAGACATATCATCGCCAAACTTGGGTAAGGTAAGATCATCAAGGCTGGCCTCTGGGGACATTCCAGATGCATAGCTTGCTGTTCGATTTATCTTTGATTTCTGTGGCTCAGGAAAGGAAGCCTCACAGGCAGCAATACGAAAGAAAATGTCAAGAGATTGCATATCAAATAGTGACATTCTCCTATGAAGAAAAAGCGCAAGAAGATGATAACCCCTCAAGGCCTGCATGTTTTTTACATTTTGATGACTCTGCTGAAGAGATAGTGCAAGCAGCTCCAGTGCCATATGCAGCATATCCCTACTTTCAGCAGCTTCAACAAGGGCAAGTACAACAGGCATCCCACCGACTGTTTGAACAGTGTCACCAATTGTGCATTGATTACAAATGTAAACATCACCGCTTAGACGCCCATATCTTGGTATACCTGTTAACATAACTAGTTGAATTCTGGCATATCCAATTCAAAAACAGAAAATGTAAATTCAATAGCTAGATGACATTACACACCTCCTATAGGGGATGCAGCAGCAGAAGTTGGATCGACAAGGTTCAGCAGCGAAAGAGTCCCAGATGCTCGAAAAGCATCTGATGAAGTCCCATCAAATGCAAATATAAGCTTCTTCCCAGACAATTGTAAGGAGAGATTTCTTAAGCGTTCCATGTCCCAAACAATTCCACTGCTCTCAAGTCTAGAGCTCCCTTGTTTCATTGAACTGTCAACACGCTGGCTGCTTGAAGGTGCAGGAACTTCCACTTCTAATGAATCCAGAATTGCCATTACCTCCCCACCACAGGCCCAGTTTGGGACAAATCTCAGAAGGTCAGTGTCCTGGAACAACCCCCGATACCCTTGTCCAAGAATGTACATAAAACAAATGCTCCCTGGTGTCAAGACCTCTTCAAAAAGATAGCAACACCGGAGCCGCCATGACAAGTCAGAAACTTTCCCACGGATAGTAGGCGTACCAAGTGTTACTTGCAAAGATTTACCAAATGGGGATGGCGAGTATCCAAGCTTGCCAGTGTGCCTCAGCTTTCCATCAAGATACAGGCTAGCCACACTTGCTTGGAAAAGGCCAGCTAGTGCATTTGGCTTACTATGAACAACAGCAAGATGATGCCATTTTCCTTCTTCCATTTCAATGCCTGGAAATGACAATGAACTTGAACTGCCCGTAGATATAGTAAAAACACCATTGTCATGGAGATAAAGTTCAGCAAACAGAGTGTTAGCATCGTCCACTGCACCCACAGAAAATATGCGCAAAACATGCCCACTCTTCTTGCTATATGCCCCTTTTGATGCTTTTTCTGCTTCCTTTGGTTGGCATTTAAAGAAGTCCTGAAATTGGAACCAGCAAACAAAGGAGTACCCAGAAACAGGCGGCCATGTTCTTTCTCCTAATGAAACCTGAATAGATGCATGACCGGCTTTGCTCATGTCCATCTCAATGAAAGGAGCTAGAGAAACATGTCCTTGTCTGACATCTTCCATTTGAATTAACTTGTCCATCATATTAACAAAAAGATGACCTGAACGCTTCACTTTCAGCTGAAGAATATATCTCACAAGAAGCCTTAGCTCAGATGAAGACAACCTGGACAGGACAAGAGTAACCATGTACTGTGAAACAATGAAACAAAATTGTTGCAACGGAACGCATGGAATTTTATGAGATATGACGAACCTGTAAGAACCTAGCAGTTCAACAATTCTCAAGGCATAATTAAGAATAGGAGAGGAACCCTCCAAAAATGGGCTGATTGTCTCAAGTAGAAGGCCAACACATCCTATGTAATAAAAGAGTAACAAAAACATAAAGTGCCATGTCAAAATAAGTCAAAAGAAAAGAGTAGCAAGAATATCTTTTGCCCATACCAACAGAAGTTAAATTCTCCTGGTTGAAGGGACCAGCAATTGCTAGCTTCTCAATGAATCTCAGCAACTCAAGTTGAACTTTAGGTGTAAATACCAGCAAAGAACGGATCAGCACAACAACTGCACTAGCATTGTACACACGCTCCTTGTCAAGCCTTGAAAGTCCAAACGATGTTGCAGACAAGAAGCTCGATTCATCCTCTGAGGTTTCAGAACAAATGCTCTCTACCTGCAGGTTACTAGTGGGCGGGAGAACAATCTCAAGTGCAAGCTCAAGCAAAAGCAAGATAACTTGTTTTTCACAATCCACACAAAGCAACCCAGACTCAGAGAGGAGATCATAGAAAGTGTTCGACGACAGGATTGTATGCAGCCTTATCCTATTGACAGAATTGTTGCATACTGCAGCTGTCATTGCTCGCAATAGAAAACCAAAGATCTTCATATGAGTATGCAAAGATGATTCAGTCCCTTCATTTTCACTGTCATTCTGGAAACTATGCAGCGTCGTCAGCAGCAGGGAAAATCCAGTGGCTTCTCCAAATATTCTTTGTGCTGAGCTGTTTGCCCCAAGAATCCGCCACAAAGCACCAAATGTATCACACTTTGCATCATTTTCAAGCTTAAATTGAGAACCAGATGAGGTTGATACCATCCCACTCTTCAAGATTTCAATCAATGACCCTATTTCTTCTGGATGAGCCTGAAAACAGTACTCATGTCAAAATTAAGTCAAGTTCGCAAGCATGACAATAGTTCGTATTTACAGAAGAAAAATGGTTTGTATTTTCATGGAATAGTCAGCTACAAACACAAACCTGAAGAGAATCTTCAATTATTAGGCATGACAATAGTCGCAATACACCAGATCTGTGGCTTTCAGATACCAAGAAAGGAAGAATGATGTTGACACCATTGGATGATCGAAATGATTGTTGGTTAGGCTCAGCTCTTTTCAGCAGATAAAAAAGACAATCCCAAGCATCAGTAATTGTCCCTTCATCTTCAAACATGGGAAATTTTGCAGAACTAGAAGCCATTAACTTTGGCGAAAGAATTGCATCTTTGTTGTCCGCCGTCCTCTGAAAGTTAGTTGCATTAGACATCCTCTCTGTAGAGTCAAAGGCCTTATTTTGCTGCTCATCTCCAAAGAAAAGCTTGTTTTGCTTCAAGTCATCTAACAATACCCCCAGGACACCAACTTCTCTAAGAACTTTCTTGTACTGCTGATCAAAGGAAAGTAGCTTTACAAAGAACGAAAGCACTGTATGCTTAAGACTGGTAGAAATTGGTTGTTGCAATAAGCAACAAAGTGACAACAACTCCTGCTCTGGAATGCAGTTTACTACAGTGACAGCATATTCCAATATTTTTAAGATGACCTCTTGTAGTGCTGCAGGGAAGCTGCCCATGTTTAGGATAAAAAGAGGAACAGTACGTAGTTGTTGGCATAGCTTGTAATTTTCAAGATGGCTCGAGAAAATCTTGAACATTCTATTGAGAACTTCGGCTTGCACTTCCAAATTGTCTGCCTTCAGAAAAATATCTTGTAGCATCTGAATGGCGTCAAGATCTTTTACCTTGGGGCTACTAACTTCCATCATGTCGTCAAATTTGTCAGCAGAAGGAGTTCGGCTTCTGCTGTGCCCCATTCCTTTCGCATGAGAAGATTTTAAACTCTTACCACCACCATTTTCTGAGGGGCCAATTTGTGACAAATTTACAAGAACATCAAGCAACCTAGACAACTGAGGTGAAAGGTCACATGAGAATATATCCTGTTCTAATCTGTGAGAAGGAACGGATGCATCCTCTTCAGATGCTAACTTGGATGAGGATTGGAGAGTCTGATTTTTGTGTAAGCTACAAAGCGTAAGAGCAAACTGAACAAGGAACTGGTAACCATGAGCATTATGCATGTCTTCCCTGAGCCTTATGGACCCAGACTCTGTAAAGTAAAGTAAACCAGATATTAAGATATTAGGCGCACGACAATAGTGATCATTCAATTTGTATGGCAACAAAGTATTTAATCCCAAGCAAGAATAAGCTAGAGGTGGAAACACGACCAGAACCACACAAACAAAGGAAGTTATTTAATAATTTGTAAACATTGAAAAATATTGAATCAAAGCATCTTACTCAGAAGAAATACATGAGTGGCAAAGGTCATCAATACTAACCAGGCCTGTAAGACAGCTCAACACATTCCAGTAATAAATCCACAATGCCCATGGTGTAAGCAGCATCACCACTCTGAGGATTGAAATCTTTCACAGCCATAAGGAGTACTTTAATCTAAAAGACATGGTGGAGAAAGGGTTAACAAGATTGAATAGAAATATATGCAAAAGAATAGGTGTTCCAGTAAATAATACAAGGAAACTGCTACAAGATGCCCAACACCCCAGCAGGATGGGGTTGAACCCTGCATGCCACCAGTGACTCTTCTAAAAAAAGATGAGCAAAGGGAGAGAAAACAGAACTTTGGTAAATGGTAGCACAGTTACCAGGATTTAGCTGGGGCCCAAAAAGGATGTCTATGTCAGAAGAAAATGCCTAAATGAAATACCAAGATGCTTCAGTGAAGATTTTCCCACTCTTCAAAAGTTTATGTTCTAAACTTCTAATGTTAGCCAAGTGAAAGCAGATATTCTTTGTGAAGATTGAATAACTAAGAACACGTTGCTATGTGCTGTTTAGTACTTCAGTGTGACGAAATCCTAACTAGACCCAAGAACAGGACAACATTTCATCCACAATAAAGAACAGATAGTAATGTACCAGCTGGTGCTTCCTGATGTACTTTGCAGAAGTCCCATTGTCATTTGCAAGAAGAAGACCAAGGACCTGTTCAGTAATGAACTCAATATATTTAGCAACTATTGGTGCAGCAGAAACATGACCCTCCAAAACATAATGTTACATAGTTTCAAATTACCTGCATCGCATGGCGATGGAGCTGAATTGTGTGAAGGGGAACAATACCATCCCTGAACTGTGAAAACACAGATAGTGAACCATTTGCAACCATGTGGAAAAGAACTTGTAAGGCATCATCTTCAATTAAACTTGGTGCAGCAGATTGATGGCTCGCCAGTGCTTTCATTATATGTATTACGCTTCCCTCAATCTCCATAGAACAGAAAAAAGAATAAAAATCAAAACCAAGTTGACCAAGAGAAAATGAAGGGAAGAAATATAGTCACCATATAACATATATGAACAAAAAGAAAAATACATGTAATAATACAGACAAAGCAGCAACCCTATGTTAAACAATTTCCAATTTTGTGTATGTCAACAGTAGTCTTGCAAATAAGGCCCTGTTTCTATGAGAACCAGAAGATTGAGATTACCTCAAGCCGTCGTGATTGAATAGGATCCAAATTTTTGTTTTTCTCAATTCTGGATCCTTCTTGGTGAGCAGGCGAGGTATTTGTGGAGTTCTCATTGGGACTCAATAGAGAATTGAGGATATATATCAGGCAGCACAAAATACCAGAGTCCAACAGAGGCTGCTTATCATTTGTCTGTAACCATGAAATTAAACATGACAAGAGATGCATGTTAGTTTAAACATTTGGCAAACTGTGTAATTGTGTTTCATATTGGATACGAAATATAATATCAGCAAGCAAGTCCATAGCTAAGTAAATTTTTATCGATGAACCACCCGACACCCCCAATACACTTGGATATTAATTGTGTAGAACTCAGAAAATAGATGCCTCTTGCTTCTTTGTACTATTAGTTGCATGTTTTAATAAACGTTGCAATAACAGACAGTATACTGCATGAAAAATACTCCTTTTTGTCATATCATAGCAATTTCACTAACCTCTGTCACAAGAACTTCGACTGCGTACAACAAATTTGATCCTGGACATATACCAAGCTGGATCATGGAACCAATGAGTCAAGAGAGTGTATGGCCACCTGGAATCCAGAAATTGCACTAGATAAACAATATAAGAACAAACCTCTGTGATATCTGAAAAGAAGCCAATAACATCAGCCACATGCAGTGATCTTCCTTTGCTGTGGATTCTTAGTTTCTCCACATCAGTAACAAAAGCTCTTCCAATAACAAAAGAAAAAACATGTCCTTCTACTAACCTGTAGAAATTATGAAGGGAAGAAACAGAAGACCATTATTCAGTTTTCTAAAATAGAGAGTAGACATGAACTCACTGAAATAAATGCAATGTAACAGCATAATTTACTGAAAGTAGTGTGTGCAATTGTAAAGAGTCATACTTTGTAACTAATTGAGCTACACTAGAATATTGCTTCACTAGGCTACAGAAGACATCTACAGCCAAATTTAAGGCCCTTTCTTTCTCCTGCAGAGGGAAAAAAACAGAATACAATGTCAAGGCAAGAACCAGCTCACAATGTCTTACTATTGATTTGCGGTGAAAAAAATAAAACAAGTGTCAGGGTACCTTTTCAGAGCTGGAAGAGCGAAATTCTTCCCATAATCTCCTAAAGTCCGACTCCAATTCATTTTTCCCCCTGAGTACAAGAGAAATAATGTTAAGATTAGGGATGTAAGTCCCACATGTTTTGGGTCATTGGGTTAACCCAAACTTGCTAAAATGAACTAGAATCGCATGCCACATAATTAATTTAAGGGGAGACATGAACTCAGCTAGCTGACCCACAAAACATCATTGGAGACCCACTTGCATCCTTGGTTAAGATGGAGAACATGAAGATTTTTTGCAGAAGCATATATCATTCACTTAAACTAGCAGAACCAAATTCCCAATCAATATTTGAAATGGACATAAATTCTTGATTTAATTGTTCAAAGCTAGAATACAGGAACTTAACCTGTGGTGCATATACTACCATGTGACTATGTGAGAATGCAATCCATACACGTACATTAGTTAGCTTGAAGAGATTGGCAGAAAAAAAAAGTAAATAGAAACTTATAAGAGGTACAGACTCTTGTTATCAGGTCCCAGTGCTATACAGTGTTAAAGAAAAGATAGCTGGTAACATACTTAACGAACAATCATGACCATAGTATTTGTTCCTTTACCAAGTGATTATATAGTTAGTTAGGCAAAGGATAGTATAATGGCAAGTGCATGAATAAGTCACTGTTCTTTCATGGTGCTGTAATGCTATTTAACAAACACTGCAGCAATGGCAAACCTTAATTTCCAGACCAAAAGCTAAGCATGTATGGCTTACAAGTCTCCATTCCCCAGTAAACTAGATATCTTCTCTTTTATATATAGAATCTCTGCGATAAGGGTCCAAAAGCGCTAAATCATGTTTAATCACAGATTGATGACATAGCAACCCTCTTCAGCTACTGTCCAGCCAATACGAGTGACTGTGCAGCAGAAGGGGGGTCACAGAGAATATGACAGTAGTAGTAGCAACCATCATTAGAAGTATCTAACACAGGAAATCTAACCAAAAAAAATCAATGAAGGAGCATATCCCTAGCAGCGCGGTAACAGTCAACCGAACTTCACACCACCTTAGAATGGCATGTGCCACAATAATCTTACAACATCCGAGTTCAAACATAAACCGACAAACTAAGCAAACCAGACTATAAGTTAACCCCAATAAAGATTCTACGAGAAATGCAAAAACACATTAGCCCCGTTGTTCTACAGAAGCACAACAAACAAAAGGACAAGGGCCGTAGCCTTCAGGCATGGCATACAGATCATAAAATTGACTATGCAGCTACCGACTCGCCCAACCACCGTCCTAGTCCGGCATCATTTCTCTGCAAGGCACCACCATCCTAGTCCAGCATCATTTCCTCTGAAGACACCGTCGTCGTCTATGATCAACATAAGAGCAAAACCAAAATAACTGCAGCACTATCACCAAGCTCGAGCTAAAAAAAACATTCACTGATATCAGCCCTATGAGTCAAAACGTTAATACAACACATAGTCCCGCATCTTGCCAACTAAATCACCAAACAGCCAAAGACGGGAAGATGAAACGGAAAAGCAAGCATCTACGATCGAAACCTCTCCGAATCTAAATCCGATTGTCATTGCTAAACCCGGAAAACGGGAGTAACGGGATCACATCGGAGCTAGCCATGCATCACCAGACACGGGATTTGATTCAGGCAACGCGAGACCAGTAGAGAGGCGTTTGACTCGGCTGGGGGACCCACCTGGCAGGAGACGCGGCGGCAGAGGGCGAGCTCCCGGCCGCCGCGTCGAAGCCGCCCTCGTCCCCGCCGGTGGAGGCGGAGCTGAGCCTCGGGGTGGCGAGGTCCTGGACCGCCTGCTGGCGGTGGAACGGCGACCCCGGCGGCGGCGGCGGCGGGGGCGGCGGCTGCTGCTCCTGCTGCTGGCCGGCGGCGAAGACGACCTTACTGAGCAATGTGGACCATTTCATGGTGCCGACCCCTCATCCGGCGCGCAGATCCCGGCCGGATCCCGCCGATTCGCCGGAATTCCGACGCGATTCCCCGGCTTCCCTTGTTTCTCCGAATAAAATTTTATTCACGTTGTTCCTCGCCTCCGCCTCCCGCTCGTCGCCTCCGACCTCCTATTTTTGTTGTCGTCTGTTTGCTTGTGTTTTCTCTGCCTCGCTCGTTTTCTTTTTTGTTTCCTCTTTTTTACCCACGCACCTTCACCCCCCGGTCCCTCTCTCCTCTCTTCCACCTCGCCGCGACGCCGCCTCTCTCCTCTAGCTGCTCTGCTGCGTCTATGCGGCCTTGCGCCTGTGAGTGTGTCCTCTGCTCTCTCGATTCGGTTGTTGGCTTGAGCCCCTCTTGCCTGGTTGCTTGCTACGCTTCCCTAGTATTTTCTTTTTCTCCTTTTTATCTTTATTTTTTTGTTTCTGGTAGGTAACAATACTATGACCTTGTCTTTGTTCGTGCGTGTTTATATTCTATCTTTACGACTTTTGACAGAGGAGAGCTGCTGGTTATTTGGTTCCTGTCTCTAAGGTCTTGTTTAGTTTAAAAAAATTTCTTAAAAAGTGCTACAATAGCTATCATATCGAATCTTGCGATACGTGCATAGAGCATTAAATGTAGACGAAAAAAAACTAATTGCACAGTTTGGTTGAAAATCGCGAGACGAACATTTTGAGCCTAATTAGTCCATAATTGAATACTAATTGCCAAATAAAAACGAAAGTGCTACAGTAGCCAAATTCCTAAAAACCGCCCAACTAAACAAGGCCTAAAGCGTGATGAAATTTCCCTTTTAGTCGGGATGCCTATTTGGTCTTTGGTGAATGACAATTGAGGGGAACTTTCGATGGACAAGATAGTTTATTTCCCTTTTGCTCTTCTATATATTATAAGGACTTCCTCACGAATAAATGTCATGTTTAGTATATATGGTCGAAATAGATAAATATTTATTTACAAAATAAATAGACTTTTGGAGGGTGATTCAATTATACCTTTTTGTCGGGTCCAATCATAGCAAAATAATCTGGCTGTAATGCCAAAAAAGAGGCAAGATCGTAGAGACCTTACATTTTCACCATCGTCTTAAACCTTAGATCAGTAGAGGGTTGTCAAACATGGACGGTAGAAAAGCAAGACATTCGTTACCTAGCCTTGTACTAGCGCTCTTTCAACATTAGATCTAGATTGGCTAGAATTGCTCTTTGATCTTAAACCTAGTTGGGGATTCAGTCACCTAAGACAAGAATTGAGTAATAGTAGCACCGTAAATCACAAGAGGAAAGGAGTTGTTTGATGGTACTCCAAGACAGGAATCATATATTAGATTGTTGTAGATCCATGAGGCATGAAGTGGAGTTGAAGCAATAAGGTCGGCGTTTAACATTGGCATAGGAATATATGGAGCTCGGTAGCAAAGATGGGAAATGATTGACGTCAAACCCTAGCATAGTAAGGCACATGTATAGGAAAGGGTTTCAAAAGTTACGTAAGATGACGTGGTACATGATAGATATTGATGCTAGGAGACATAAGGTAGTGGTGTGATTAGGTAAATATAAGATTGATGATCTACGCATATTCCTAGAAAATATGAAAGAGTAGCATTGTACGCCTATTAGGACAAGAGACGTCATACAAATAGACAAGCACGCTTGTTTCCTTGGGTTGCCTAAAAATACAGTTACAAATATGACACTATTCATGTATGATTCTTGAGTGACCATTCTTAATATTATTATTCAAATAATGTTATTACAAAGACTTTGAAGAAAGCTTTCCCACGTAGATGGTTGATCTTGAGATTAACAAAGTTAGCATAGATGTTTGTTGTTGACAACTGTTTACACCAAAATTTGGAAAGAAGAACGTGGGAACTCGAAGCTTCTAGGATTGTATCATCAAGAAATCGATCAGGTGTGAATCGATATCGGCTGGTTTTGATGCAGTGTCGGAATCGATTATTTTATAGATGACGTCAACAGATAACGTCAATGGACTACGTACAGATGGCGTCAGAGAAAAATGTGTCGGACTCTACAAAAAAAGATTAGGGTCCAAGTTATTTTTAAGTTAAGAATGTTTTCTTTTATTCCAAGAATTGTAATGAGTCGTATTTAAGTAGAATTCATGTTTAGGTTCCGGATATAAATATTAGACCCCGGTTATTGTAAGAATCAATCAATACAATTACTTTTTTCGGCTTCACGCCAACCCTTAGGATTAGAAGTACTGTAGATCTCGACGAGTTCTTCAACAAGCAGGGCCGCATCGACTGATCGACCTCCAGCTTGTCTATGAGTACCGTCACGACTTGTATCATACTTGTAAAGCTACATCAGCCGATTAATCTTTTATGAGTATAATATAAGTTAGTTATCGATTTGTATCATTATTTGTAAGGCTGCATCAGTTGATTGATCTCTTACGAATCATAATATAGATCAAAGTTATCGATCTTGTGTTAAATAACTTGTTGTTTAATACAATATCACCTGTTATCGAATCTGCTAAGATTAGTAAGATTTTCCTTACTGTTTTTTGTCGATTCAACAACTATCGATCTTGTTATAATTAATGTTTTATTAATTATAACAAATCATCTGATTGATATAGAGATAGATCAGCATCATATCATCTTAATTAGTCATCCTTTGATCTGGTCACGCTTTAAATCTCATAATTGACTACTTAATTCTGCTAGATCGGCTGTTTTATCTCTATTCCAATCAAATATAGTATGCATCTAAAGGCATGTTTCAATCTTGAATAAACTCACTAGTTAATGAGATCTAATCTAATGACACTACCATATCTACATCAATCCGGTCGAACCTCACTGGTAAGACTTTAGATTAAAAATTATCAATTAGTGGTTTTGTTCGTGATCGAGATATGTACTCTGTTTGTTTGCTATGCATGCATTGTCTATTTTAGCCGATTCGCCTGTGTGTTCACACATATAGCATGTTTTCATGAACCTGTCAATATATAGATGGTTTTATATATTCTTTGACTTTAGTTTATTACTATTATCATAGTTGTATCAATTCAGTCAAACCTCACTGTTGATGGTAACAGATTAGATCCAGAGCGTTTGTAGATTCATTTGTATTAGACAGTCGATTTATTCGTATGTTATATTTTTTTCTCGTTAAACTTATCGGCTCAATGCTTTACACTGGTTTTATCTATCTAGCTGATGATGCTTTCTTTATACTACTTATATCTGGGTGCGTCGTACTTGCTATCATAAATCAATCATGACCCACGAGCATCACAGTCCTTAACAGTCGATCCCCCTATTTGGCTACTCTCGAAGCAGCATACTTGAAATTGTTGGGGCAATACCGGTATATTCCATCCTAAATTACTGATAAGCTTTCTCTTCTTGTCAATTGTAAATTAAATTGACTGGCACGTCTTCGAGATTTTCAAGATCGACTGGTCCTGTGTTGAAGCCAAGCAAGATATACGGGTTGACCTTGCTCAGATCGTCCAGCTTGCAGTGTGTCAGGCGCATTCGCCATGTTTTTATGCCGACAACAACAATATCCACTGCAAATCTACAATTAATATTGGCATTGATGTCCTTAATCATCGTCTATTGAAATATATCTTCATGTGCCACAGTTTAAGATAAGTTATTTTTCATCATACATGCGTTGTTTTGTCTTGACCGTTGAAGTTAACTCCCTTAAAAGGCAATGGCACACATGGAATGAACGACCATGGAATGAACGAATAAAATTTATAGGGCATGAGGGATGAGAAAAATTTTCGATGACAAAGAGTAATAATCTTGGTAACTTTCAAGGACATATAGGAAGCTCACCCAAATATTTAGTGGAGCCCGCGTTGTCTCCCTCAGGGGTGACTCGGGGGCGACACCAGCCGCCGCCGCTGGAGGCTTCTCGCAGAAGAACTCCATGGCCGCCGCCGCTACTTGTCCACAAGTGGTGGCGGTGTCCCATGGTCAAAGGCTCAAAAAGGTTGCTCCTGCAATATAGCTCTCGTCCTCCTCACCTCCTCTCCTCTTCCCCAAACTGCCCCTCTGTTCCCTTGCTCCATTGGTGGCCGGAGAGCTATAGGGAAGCCAGATCCGCGAACTCCAAGGCCGGATCTGGTGCCTCTCGACCTAGATAGGCTGGGGCTACAGTTGAAAGCATCGACACTGAGGCTACAACTGGTGGTGGTTGGGTAGCACGGCGCGCGCTAGCTCCTGCAGGTTACGACAACAACGTCGTTCTTCTAGCAGCAGCACGACTCGGCGTCGTCGGTGCCGATGCCAGTTCTAGCACCAGTGGCGCTGCCGCAGAGCACCTGCTGTAGCTCACCACAGAGCGAGCTAGGTCACATGACGCCTATGCCTCGCGTGTAGAGGCTCACTAATGCATCCTGCAGTGGCAACTAGGTCCCCACGTCGGCGTACTTGCCTCCTACAGCAGCAACCGGTCGCTTGGGTGTGCGGGGCAACTACCGATCGGGCTAGTTCAGCCTGCGGCCGTGGGTGCTACAGCAGCGCCCTATCCCTACCCCTGGCTCACGTGCTGGCAAGGCGAGGCTAGGCAGCGCCTGGCTGTGACCTATGGTCACTGCGATGGCAGCGGTTGTGTAGCAACGATCCATCGGGCTACGAACTTGGCCAGACCACGGCTAGCCGGGGCCAGCCCATAGTCACTAGCACGTGCATGCCTAACCACTATCGCTGGAGCTACTGCTCTAGAACTATGCCAGGACACGGTGGGCGCCAACGGCACGGTAGGCAAGGGCGAGCTATATCCAGCGGTTGCTGCTGTAGGCTGCTGCTCCTAGTGGTCCTCCCCCTCATACTATCACGAATGATGCAGGCTAGATCTGGCGGATACGGCGTCTTCAAGGCTGGTAGCGTGTCTACAAAGCTCTACCGCCGCTGGTCGACTTCGGCTTCGACTCATCGTGTACAGGTTTGGTTTGGCGTGTTGTGCTCTGGATGGGCTTATGCAGGCATTTGGAATATGGGTGAAAACCCTGCCTGGTTGTTGCTCTAGGCCAGCATCGATGGCGCAAACGGTGTCATATTCCTCCCTAGAGGCTGTAACACCTCTAGTGTTACGAACTTGCTTAGCGCCTAGGTTAAGGCCTCGAAGAAATCAAGCCAAACGAGTTTTCAAACTTTAAAAAGTTAAAACACACATGAAACAATTTCTGCAAAGAAAAACAAGATATAACTTGTGTATAGTGTTTATGTAAAAATGGTGAGCAAATAGTGTACATAAGAATACAACTTTAATTTTGGGAAAGTGGGTATTGTTAACCAGGGTTTTTGGGAGCTAAAAAATCAAATCTAAAATTCAAACTAGAACATTTCGTTGAATCGATGAGAAATTGAACTTATGTTTCAAATGCCATTTTTGGTGATTTATATTAAGCAAAATAGTAAAAGGGTGCTTAAATGTTTTGCTCCTATGGTTTAGTATAAAGTATGGACTATTGCGTGAAATGTTTATTGGATGAAATTAATAAGGTTTAGACATATTAAAAATTATGACAAAAGCATAAATGGTTGTTAGTCCTAACCGGGCCTTGCCCTTTTCTAAATCTAAAAATGATAGTAGACAATGCCGTTTTGATATTCAAAATCTAACAAAATTGTTTAAACACCGACTTCGTGTTCTTATACTGTTGGCTGCCTCTAGGAGAGTACTTGAGCATGGATTAAGTGGTAGTGGTGTTGGGTGTCACAATACCTTCGTAAAATTTCCCAAACTTTGTTAAAACATGTCAAAGTTGTGTCGTTGGCGCTCTGTTCGCGAACTGACGTTCAACACGATGAGCTCATGTTGGCATTCCTCTCACTCCCTCTCTGGTTGCTACCTGGTTATGACGATTGATTTGCTAGCTAGCTGGTAGTGTTGACCTTAGGTTCATGGAATTGGTTGAGCCTTCGTCGAATCAGTGAGCAGTTTTTGGCCCACTGTAAAAAGCGTGTGTGGCATCATTCCCAGTTTCTTGACCTGAGGCAGCGGTCATGACACGTGCGAGTGTGCTGCCGGTGATGAGCTCGGGTCATGGTCGGGTGGCTATCGCTGATCAGTCCGCGTGTCGCTTGGTGCTGCGCAACACCTTAGCCTCATAGTAGTCGAGTCCCGTGGGCTAGCCCTAGTGGTCGGCCGGTTGCACGCCAGGCTAGGCTATGTAAGGCTATCTGGCTTGTGGGTTATTATATCTATAGGAAGCATTACTAAACGTGTGTCCTTATATTCTATTTTATTAGCAGTCATCATTAGTTCATTAACTAACCATTCTATATAAGCACATATGCTACTTTTCAAGCATGTGGTAAGCAATCAGAACTATTTTATCATCTTTCATATTCTAGTTCTTACTATGGTGCTAGACCATAGCCAAGTCGTACTATCTCATAGAAATGACGATTCATGAATCAATATATCATAGCTGGGTACCCCAAAACACACGTCTCGCTTGTACCCTAGGCACAAACAAGACCAACCCGTTCCACTCCTATCAAGGGTCTAGGTCCCCGTCCAAACTTGATCTCCAAGCCCCCAACACCTAAGACCCAATCTCAATATGCTGCTTAGACCTCCACCTAATACCCACCCCTAAACATCAGTCCGGAAAGAGCCAAAACCCATGGTAAGAGAGTAACAAGTCTTCTCGCTCCCATAAGCAAGTATGTGCTCATGATAATAAGTCTGTGACCTGACTACCATCCAGAGCAACATACACTCCTTAATCGACACAGGCGGAACGAGTGCAACTAGAGCCACGCTCGATTGCCCAACTGAAAGCTCTAGTTTGGTTTTGGTTAATTGATGAAACCCTAAGTGCTAACCTAGTTTATCAAGATGATTATGAGATAGGTAGCACTACTCCAAGTGATGAAGCAATGGTGAAGATCATGACAATGGTGATGGCATGGTGATGGTCAAATGCTTAAACTTGGAAAAGAAGAAAGAGAAAAACAAAAGGCTCAAGGCAAAGGTATAAAATGTAGGAGTCATTTTGTTTTGGTGATCAAGACACTTAGCGAGTGTGATCACATTTAGGATTGATAGCCATACTATTAAGAGGGGTGAAACTTGTATCGGAATGCAGTTATCAAAGTGCCACTAGATGCTCTAATTCATTGCATATGCATTTAGGATCTAGTGGAGTACTAACACCTTTGTAAATGTTTGTTAAAAAATGCTAACACATGTGCACAAAGTGATACACTTGGTGGTTGGCACATTGGAGCAAGGGTGAAGAAGTTAGAAGTGAAAATGAGTTGGTCGCGAAGACGCTGGCGTCGGTCAACTAACCGGACGCTGGGTCTGAAAGCACCGGACACTGGTAGCATGCGTCTGGTCGAGCTGGTCGGTCAGCACAGTACCTAGGGTACTACACCAGATGCTGGTCTGGGTCTGGTCAAGGTGGACCGGATGCGTCCGGTCGAAGAAATATGCCTCGGGGAGCTTACTGGAAATGACCAGACGCTAAGGCTTCAGCGTCCGGTCAGTTTAGCCAGAGCGTCCGGTCAAGTACGTAGCTGTTGAAATCTAACGAACAGCGTTTGAAGCTAGAGACACGTGGCATGAATCAGTGGACCGGACGCTGAGTCCAGGGTCCGGTCAGTATAACCGGAACATCCGATCAGAGCGCGTTTTTGCCTAGTGAAGGGGTATAACGACTCTATTTGATTGGGGCTCTATTTATAGCCTCATGGCCGGCTCAAGGGGGCTCTCTTACACATTTTCATTGATATAGCAACCTTGTGAGCTTAGCCAAAGTTCTCCCACTCATCTCCATCATTGATCCATCATCATTGTGAGATTGGGAGAGAATCCAAGTGCATTGCTTGAGTGATTGCATCTAGTGGCACTTGATATTCATGTTGCGCTGCGGATTTCGCTTGTTTCTCTTGGTGGTTGCCACCACCTAGATGGCTCGGTGCAGCGGTGGAGGATCGGCATGAGTTGGTGATTGTTCGTGGCCATCTCCGGTGATTGTAAGGGGAGTTGTACCTTCCCCGGCAGAGTGCCGAAATGTAACTCTAGTAAATTGCTCGTGTCATTGAGTTACCTCACTTGTGGGTCGGTTCTTGCGGTGTCCTATCGTGTGGATGAGGTTTGTGAAACACCTCTTAGCCGCCGAACCACCAAGTGTTGGTCGACACAACAGGGACGTAGCGTGTTGGCAAGCACGTGAACCTCGGAAAAAATCGATTGTCTCTTGTCATTTGCATTCTCCCGATTATTGGCTTGATCTTCATCTTGTGATTGGTTCATCCCCTACATGGTGGTATAATCACCCTACTTACTTGATTACATTCTTGCAAACTAGTTGATACAAGCTCTTTAGTGTAATTAGAATTGAGAGCTTGCTTTATTGTTTACATTCATCTAGTTGAGCTCTTTAGAGTAGCAAGTTTGTGTGCCTAAGTAATCATTACAACTAGAATTGTTGGATAGGTGGCTTGTGACCCTTGTAGAGCTAGAGCAAGTTTGCATTACACTATTTATCATACTAATCAAATTGCTCTAGTTGATTTATAGATTTTTAAATAGGCTATTCACCCCCCCCTCTAGCCATATTAGGACCTTTCAAGTGGTATCAGAGCCATGGTCATCATTTGATTGAAGGCTTAACAACCTCGGTGTCAAATTATGGCTCAAGTTGTGTTCAACCATGTGGGGGCGAACCACCGTTCTTTGATGGCACATGCTATGATTATTAGAAGAGAAAGATGAGGATGTATCTTGGTTCAATCAATGATAAGTATGGGAAGTGACCGAGAATGACTATGCTATCATTGATCCTGATGATCCCACCAACCAAGATAAGATCAACAAGCAATGCAATACAATGGCTCTCAACACTATATACAATGCCATTGATTTCAAGGTGTTTGAGCAAATAAAGGATTGTGAAAGAGTAAATAAGGTGTGGAAGAGATTGGAGGAAACATATGAGGGCACACCGGCGATGAAGAGTGCCAAGTTGTATATCCTCAAGGACAAATTGACAAGCTTCAAGATGAAGGAAGATGAGAGCATTCCAGAGATGTTCCATCGATTGCAAGTAATTGTCAATGACTTAAAGGCTTTGGGAGAGAAGATCAAGGATGATGACGTCTCTCATCGGTTCTTGATGTGCCTACCTCCAAGATTTGAGATGTTAAGATTGCTAATCATAAGAGAAGGATTGAAGGATATTACCCCCAACCAAGTACTAGGTAATATCATGACACAAGAGACATACCGTGTGGAAAGGGAGGGGGATGACAAGGATGACAAGAAGGAAGAAGAAGACAAGAAGAAGAAAAGCATAGCATTCAAGGCTAGCTCATCATCATCAAAGAACAAGGGCAAGTCCAAGAAAGACTCAAGTGATGATGATCTTAGTGATATTGATGATGAAGGTATGGCTCTCTTTGTGCGCAAGATGGGAAAATTCATGAAGAAGAAGGGCTATGGTGCAAGAAAGAGAAGAGATCACACCAAAAAGAAAGAGTATGTGAGAAGATACTACAATTGAAAAGGCCCCGATCATGTAGTAGCAAATTGTCCATACAATAGTGATAATGATGAGGATGAGAAGAAGAAGCACAAGGAGGATAAGAAAGAAAAGAAGGAGAAGAAGGAGAAGAGAATGACCTTCCAAAAGAAGAAGAAGGGTGGAGGCTATGTGGTCACATGGGATAGTGATGGCTCTTCGGATAGTGATAGCTCTAGTGATGATGACAAGAAATCTATCAAGAGAGCACTAGCAAGCATTGCCATCAACAACAAGCCCTCCATCTTCGACACTCCATCGACGTGCCTCATGGCAAAACCTACCAAGGTAAAATATGATGTGAGTGGTGATGATGAATGTGAAAGTGATGCTTGTAGGAGTGATGATGATGATGAGGAGGAGTACTCCAAGGAGGAGATCATGGACATGTGTGAGCAAGTACATACTTGCTTTGAGATGAAGAGAAAGGAGTGCAAGGAATTGAACAAGAAAGTCAAATTTCTTGAGCAATCCCTTGATGAGCTAAATGCAACTCATGAGAGGCTAATGGAAGCCCATGAGAAGCTTGGCAAAGCTTACTCTAAGCTTGAAAAGGCTCACTCCTCTCTCATTGAGCAAGTCAAAGTGGAGGAAGCCAAGAAGGAGCAAGTGATCATAACATGTGATGTGGGACTAACATGTGATCTTATTGATGAATCTTTTCATGAACCCATTATTGTTGCTCCTACTAACACTTCTTGTAGCACTACTACTTCCACTTCACCCTTGAGTGATGGTCTCACTTGTGATGCCTCACTTATGGTGGAAAATGAAACCCTCAAGAAGGAGGTAAATGAGCTCACTCGTGCCTTAGGAAATGCCTATGGTGGAGAAGCCCACTTGCTAAAGTGCTTGGGTAGCCAAAGATTTTCTCTCAACAAAGAGGGATTAGGCTATACCCCCAAGAAAGGTAAGGTGGCCTTTGTCACTCCCAAAGCTAGCTTTGTGAAGGGCAATGGTCGATTTTGCAATATGTGTAAGCAAGTTGGGCATATAGAGCAAAATTGCAAGACTAACAAGAATAAGCTACCTATTGTATCCTCAATCAAATTTGATTCTTGTTATATGCTTTACAAGGGTACTAATGGTGTGAAGGCTAAGTTTGTTGGTACACCAATTATGGGCCTAAAGAAGAAGGCCATTTAGGTACCAAAGATCTTGGTGACTAACCTACAAGGACCCAAGCAAGTTTGGGTACCTAAAAGGAATTGATCTTCTTTTATAGATAAATTATAAAGCCGGAGGAAGGCATTGGGTGCTTGATAGTGGGTGCACACAACACATGACCGGTGATCCAAGAATGTTCAATTCAATCAATAAAAGCAAGAGCAATGGGATTGATAGTATAACATTTGGTGACAATGGCAAAGGTAAGGTCAAAGGGCTTGGTAAGATTGCAATATCCAATGATTTGAGCATTTCCAATGTGCTACTAGTAGAGAGCTTGAACTTCAACCTATTGTCGGTAGCTCAATTGTATGATCTTGGTTTCAAGTGCATATTTGGTGTGGATGATGTAGAGATCATAAGTGTAGATGGCTCTAACTTGATATTCAAAGGATTTAGATATGAGAATTTATATTTAGTTGATTTCAATGCTAGAGAAGCTCAATTATCAACATGTTTAATCACTAAGTCTAGCATGGGTTGGTTATGGCATAGAAGGCTTGATCATGTTGGAATGAAACAATTGAATAAGTTGATTAAGCATGACTTAGTTAGAGGCTTGAAAGATGTCACATTTGAAAAGGATAAGCTATGTAGTGCATGTCAAGCCGGAAAATAAGTTGGTAACACACATCCTAAGAAGAGCATGATGAGCACATCCAAGGCATTTGAGTTGATGCATATGGACTTGTTTGGACCAACCACATACACTAGCATTGGTGAAAACAAATATAGATTTGTGATTGTGGATGATTTCACTAGATACACATGGGTGTTCTTTCTTGGTGACAAGAGTGATGTGTTTGCAACATTCAAATCATTTGTCAAGGACATTCACAATGAGTTTGAAACAATAATCAAGAAAGTTAGAAGTGACAATGGTAGTGAATTCAAGAACATTAGAATTAATGAGTTGTGTGATGAATTTGGAATTAGACATCAATTCTCGGCCAAGTATACTCCTCAATCAAATGGGCTAGTTGAAAGAAAGAATAGAACCTTGATTGATATGGCAAGATCAATGTTGAGTGAGTACAATGTGAGTCATTCATTTTGGGCCGAAGCAATCAACCCAGCTTGCTACTATAGCAACCGACTCTATTGTCACCCCATGATGGAAAAGACACCTTATGAGCTATTGAATGGAAGAAAGCCCAACATAGCATACTTCCGGATTTTTTGTTGTAAATGCTATATATTAAAGAAAGGCACTAGATTAAACAAGTTTGAAAAGAAATGTGATGAAGGTTTCTTGCTTGGTTACTCCACTACTAGCAAGGCTTATAGAATTTGGAATTTGGCTAGTGGTACTCTTGAGGAGGTTCATGATGTGGAATTTGATGAAACAAATGGTTCCCAAGAGGAAGATGAGAACCTAGATGATGTAAAAGGCACTCAATTGGTCAATGCAATGAAGAACATGGACATTGGTGAGTTAAGGCCTAGAGAGGTGATTGATGTTGAAGATGACAAGAATCAAGTGCTCTCTAACTCAAATGTGCAAGCTAGTGGTTCTCATGATCAAATCCAAGCAAGCACCAGTGATGGCAATGTGCAAGATCAACAAATAGCTAGTTCATCATCTCAACCAAGTGATCAATCAAATACTAGCAATCAAGTGCAAGTGCTTCAACCAACCAATGTTGCAAGAGATCATCCATTGGACACTATCATTGGTGATATTTCAAGAGGTGTGCAAACAAGATCAAGATTGGCTTCATTTTGTGAGCATTTCTCATTTGTGTCATCTATTGAACCTAAGAAGATAGATGAAGCTTTGAGGGATGTTGATTGGATCAATGCTATGCATGAAGAGCTAAACAACTTCACAAGAAACCAAGTATAGGACTTAGTTGAGAGGCCTAAGGATCATAATGAGATTGGAACCAAGTGTGTCTTTCAGAACAAGCAAGATCAAGATGGGATAGTAATAAGAAACAAAGCAAGATTAGTGGCTCAAGGTTACACTCAAGTTGAAGGTCTTGACTTTGGAGAAACATATGCCCCGGTTGCAAGATTGGAAGCAATTAGGATCTTGCTAGCTTATGCTTGTGCCCACAACATCAAATTGTACCAAATGGATGTGAAAAGTGCATTTCTAAATGGGTACATCAATGAGCTTATGTATGTTGAGCAACCTCCCAGTTTTGAAGATGAGAAGAAACCCAACCATATCTACAAGTTGAGAAAAGCTTTGTATGGATTGAAACAAGCACCTAGAGCATGGCATGAGAGATCAAGGGATTTCCTACTCTCTAAGGGATTCAAGATGGGAAAGGTTGACACCACTCTCTTCACCAAAAAGCTTGGGAATAACTTATTTGTAATGCAAATCTATGTTGATGATATCATCTTTGGGTCAACAAATCAAGAATTTTGTGAGGAGTTTGGCAAAATGATGGCAAGTGAGTTTGAGATGTCTATGATTGGAGAGCTTAGTTACTTCCTTGGTCTTCAAATCAAGCAAATGAAGAATGACACATTTGTGAGTCAAGGCAAGTATATCAAGGACATGCTCAAGAAGTTTGAAATGGATGAGAGTAAAGCTATTAGTACACCAATAGAGACAAGTGGAAGCTTGAATAGTGATGCTAGTGGCAACATGGTGGATCAAAAGATGTATCGGTCTATGATTGGAAGCCTACTCTATGTGACTGCATCAAGGCCGGATGTGATGTTTAGTGTATGCATGTGTGCTAGATTTCAAGCCTTACCAAGAGAAAGTCATTTAAAGGTAACTAAGAGAATATTGAGGTACTTGAAGCATACATAACATGTTGGATTATGGTATCCCAAAGGAGCAAGATTTGAGTTGATTGGATATTCAGATTCCGATTATGCAGGATGCAAAGTTGAGAGAAAGAGCACATCAGGCACATATCAACTATTGGGAAGATCACTTGTATCTTGGTCATCAAAGAAGCAAAATAGTGTAGCACTTTCAACCGCCGAAGCGGAGTATATTTCGGCCGGTAGTTGTTGTGCATAATTACTTTGGATGAAGGCCACTTTGAGTGATTTTGGAATCAAGTTCAAGCAAGTGCCATTGCTATGTGACAATAAAAGTGCCGTAAAACGCACCAACAACCTGGTTCAACACTCAAGAACAAAGCATATTGATGTTCGCCATATTTGGTGTGGATGATGTAGAGATCATAAGTGTAGATGGCTCTAACTTGATATTCAAAGGATTTAGATATGAGAATCTATACTTAGTTGATTTCAATACTAGAGAAGCTCAATTGTCAACATGTTTGATCACTAAGTCTAGCATGGGTTGGTTATGGCATAGAATTCTTGGTCATGTTGGAATGAAACAATTAAATAAGTTAATCAAGCATGACTTAGAGGCTTGAAAGATGTCACTTTTGAGAAAGATAAACTATGTAGTGCATGTCAAGCCAGAAAGCAAGTTGGTAACACACATCCTAAGAAGAGCATGATGAGCACATCTAAGGCATTTGAGTTGATGCACATGGACTTGTTTGGACCAACCACATACACTAGCATTGGTGGAAATAAATATGGATTTGTGATTGTGGATGATTTCACTAGATACACATGGGTGTTCTTTCTTGTTGATAAGAGTGATGTGTTTGCTACATTCAAATCATTTGTCAAAGGCATTCATAATGAGTTTGAAACAACAATCAAGAAAGTTAGAAGTGACAATGGTAGTGAATTTAAGAGCACTAGAGTTGATGAGTTATGTGATGAATTTGGAATTAGACATCAATTCTCGGCCAAGTATACTCCTCAATTAAATGAGCTAGTTGAAAGAAAGAATAGAACCTTAATTGATATGGCAAGATCAATGCTGAGTGAGTACAATGTGAGTCATTCATTTTGGGCCAAAGCAATCAACACGGCTTACTACTATAGCAACCGACTCTATTGTCACCCCATGATGGAGAAGACACCTTATGAGCTATTGAATGGAAGAAAGCCCAACATAGCATACTTCTGGGTTTTTGGTTGTAAATGCTATATATTGAAGAAATACACTAGATTGAGCAAGTTTGAAAAGAAATGTGATGAAGGGTTCTTACTTGGTTACTCCACTACTAGCAAGGCTTATAGAGTATGGAATTTGGCTAGTGGTTCTCTAGAGGAGGTTCATGATGTGGAATTTGATGAAACAAATGGTTTCCAAGAGGAAGAAGAGAATCTAGATGATGTAAGAGGCATTTAATTGGTCAATGTAATGAAGAACATGGACATTGGTGAGTTAAGGCCTAGAGAGGTGATTGATATTGAAGATGATAAAAATCAAGTGCTCTCTAACTCAAATATGCAAGCTAGTGGTTCTCATGATCAAATACAAGCAAGCACTAGTAATGGCAATGTGCAAGATCAACAAATGGCTAGTTCATTATCTCAATCAAGTGATCAATCAAATGCTAGCAATCAAGTGCAAGTGCTTCAACCAACCAATGTTGCAAGAGATCATCCATTGCACACTATCATTGGTGATATTTTAAGAGGTGTGCAAACAAGATTAAAATTGGCTTCATTTTGTGAGCATTTCTCATTTGTGTCATCCATTGAACCTAAGAAAATAGATGAAGCTTTGAGGGATATTGATTGGATCAATGCTATGCATGAAGAGCTAAACAACTTCACAAGAAATCATGTATGGGATTTAGTTGAGAGGCCTAAGGATCATAATGTGATTAGAACTAAGTGGGTCTTTCGGAACAAGAAAGATCAAGATGGGATAGTAATAAGGAACAAAGCAAGATTAGTGGCTCAAGGTTACACTCAAGTTGAAGGTCTTGACTTTGGAGAAACATATGCCCCGGTTGCAAGATTGGAAGCAATTAGGATCTTGCTAGCTTATGCTTATGCCCACAACATCAAGTTATACCAAATGGATGTGAAAAGTGCATTTCTAAATGGGTACATCAATGAGCTTATGTATGTTGAGCAACCTCCTGGTTTTGAAGATGAGAAGAAACCCAACCATGTCTACAAGTTGAGAAAGGCTTTACATGGATTGAAACAAGCACCTAGAGCATGGTATGAGAGATTGAGGGATTTCCTACTCTCTAAGGGATTCAAGATGGGAAAGGTTGACACCACTCTCTTCACCAAGAAGCTTGGAAATGACTTGTTTGTAATGCAAATCTATATTGATGATATTATCTTTGGATCAACAAATCAAGAATTTTGTGAGGAGTTTGGCAAGATGATGGCAAGTGAGTTTGAGATGTCTATGATTGGAGAACTTAGTTACTTCCTTGGTCTTCAAATCAAGCAAATGAAGAATGGCATATTTGTGAGTCAAGGCAAGTATATCAAGGACATGCTCAAGAAGTTTGAAATGGATGAGTAAATCTATTAGTACACCAATGGGGACAAGTGGAAGCTTGGATAGTGATGCAAGTGGCAACATGGTGGATCAAAAGATGTATCGGTCCATGATTGGAAGTCTACTCTATATGACCGCATCAAGGCCGGATGTGATGTTTAGTGTATGCATATGTGCTAGATTTCAAGCCTCACCAAGAGAAAGTCATTTGAAGGCAACTAAGAGAATATTGAGGTACTTGAAGCATACACAACATGTTGGATTATGGTATCCCAAAGGAGCAAGATTTAAGTTGATTAGATATTCGGACTCCAATTATGCGGGATGCAAAGTTGAGAGAAAGAGCACATCAACCACATGTCAACTATTGGGAAGATCACTTGTGTCTTGGTTATCAAAGAAGCAAAATAGTATAGCACTTTCAACCATCGAAGCAGAGTACATTTTGGCTGGTAGTTATTGTGCTCAATTACTTTGGATGAAGGCTACCTTGAGTGACTTTGGAATTAAGTTCAAGCAAGTGCCATTGCTATGTGACAATGAAAGTGCCGTGAAGCTCCCCAACAACCCGGTTCAACACTCAAGAACAAAGCATATAGATGTCTATCATCACTTCATAAGAGATCACCAACAAAAAGGGGACATTTGCATAGAGAGTGTGGGCACCGAAGATCAACTTGCCGACATATTCACCAAGCCACTTGATGAGAAGAGGTTTTGCAAGCTAAGGAATGAATTGAACATACTTGACTTCTCCAATATGTATTGATGCACCCCCCAATTTATATGACATGCCTCTCCTTCGAGCCAAGCAAGGTAAAGTTGATTGACATGTCATCCATACATTGCTAAGGACTTGTTTAGTGCATCTAGACATATTTCCCATTTGAATAGGCTCATTCATGAAGATTAAATGAATTTGATGCTTGTATGGTACCACTATTGCTTGTATGTTTGAAATGATCTAGTGGTAGCATATGACATGTTTGAGGGCTTGTAAACCTAGTGTTTGATCTAGAAAATGAGCTATAAGTGTTTAACTCAATATGGTACAAGATAACCCTCATTTGGAGGTGTGAAGAAGCTTGTTCTTGGATCAAACCGAGTTAAATATCTTTTGCAAGTAATCTAGATTAAACCAAATTGAGAAAATGATCCTCATTTCACATGGCTTCACCCCAACATATCTATAATTTGAGGACACCCCTATCTATACTTTAAGCCTTTGTGGTCATTGATGACAAAGGGGGAGAAATAGTGTACAAAGATAGTAAAAAGGGGGAGAAATATTATATGATAAAAATAATGTACAAAGATAGTAAAAAGGGGGAGAGATAATATATGATAAAAGAAGGGGATCAATTAAAATTTTGAGCATACAAATAGGGGGAGCAAGCTCATAAACTTGTATGGTGCATTTGAATGAGCATTACATATGTTTGCTTGCATGGCATAAGTTTTAATTTCAAAAATCCATGTTTGTGTGGTGTATGCTAGTTGTAGGTTTGAATGTTGAAATGAAAAACTAGCATGTATAGGCTAAGTAACTAGACTTATGTTCATTATATGGAAACTAGACCCTTGCATGTAATGGTGATCTCACGGGGTATTCTAGTTCTTGTATATGTCTAGTTACTAATGGTGCTAAGGATGGTATATTGGTGCACTTCGATTGGTATCACGCTTCAAAGGTCCATCTCTTATACCTTAGCATCATTTGGTAGAAATTGACTCATATATTTCCTATCTAATCATATGTGCAAAGCTTCAATCCAAACTCTTAGCACATATGTAGGGGGAGCAATTGCTATCATAAGGAGTTCATGAAACTTGCCCATATCCTTTACACATGGTAAATATGCTTGGGCAAGCAACATGGATTCAAATGAACTTTAATTCATATCTTTGTACAAGGGTTGTCATCAATTACCAAAAAGGGGGAGATTGAAATCTCTAGTTTGGTTTTGGTTAATTGATGAAACCCTAAGTGCTAACCTAGTTTATCAAGATGATTATGAGATAGGTAGCACTACACCAAGTGATGAAGCAATGGCGAAGATCATGACAATGGTGATGGTCAAATGCTTAAACTTGGAAAAGAAGAAAGAGAAAAATAAAAGGCTCAAGGCAAAGGTATAAAATGTAGGAGCCATTTTGTTTTGGTGATCAAGACACTTAGCGAGTGTGATCACATTTAGGATTGATAGCCATACTATTAAGAGGGGTGAAACTCGTATCGGAATGTGGTTATCAAAGTGCCACTAGATGCTCTAATTCATTACATATGCATTTAGGATCTAGTGGAGTACTAACACTCTTGTAAATGTTTGTGAAAAAATGCTAACACATGTGCACAAAGTGATACACTTGGTGGTTGGCACATTGGAGCAAGGGTGAAGAAGTTAGAAGTGAAAACAAGTTGGTCGCGAAGACGCTGGTGTCGGTCAACTGACCGGACGCTGGGTCTGAAAGCACCAGACGCTGGTAGCATGCGTCCGGTCGAGCTGGTCGGTCAGCATAGTACCTAGGGTACTACACCGGACGCTGGTCTAGGTCCAGTCAAGGTGGACCAGACGCATCCGATCGAAGAAATATGCCTTAGGGAGCTTACTGGAAACGACCGGACGCTGAGGCTTCAGCGTCCGGTCAGTTTAGCCGAAGCGTCCGATCAAGTACGTAGCCGTTGAAATCTGACGAACATCGTTTGAAGCTAGGGACACATGGCATGAATCAGTGGACCGGACGCTGAGTCCAGGGTCTGGTCAGTATTACCAGAGCGTCCGGTCAGAGCGCGTTTTTGCCCAGTAAATAAGTATAATGACTCTATTTGATTAGGGCTCTATTTATAGCCCCATGGCCGGCTCAAGGGGGCTCTCTTGCACATTTTTATTGATATATCAACCTTGTGAGCTTAGCCAAAGTTCTCCCACTCATCTCCATCATTGATCCATCATCATTGTGAGATTGGGAGAGAATCCAAGTGCATTGCTTGAGTGATTGCATCTAGTGGCACTTGGTATTCGTGTTGCGCTATGGATTTCGCTTGTTTCTCTTGGTGGTTTCCACCACCTAGATGGCTCGGTGTAGCAGTGGAGGATCAACATGAGTTGGTGATTATTCGTGGCCATCTCCGGTAATTGTAAGGGGAGTTGTATCTTCCCCGGTGGAGTGCCAAAAGGTAACTCTAGTAAATTGCTCGTGTCATTGAGTTACCTCACTTGTGGGTCGGTTCTTGCGGTGTCCTATCGTGTGGACGAGGTTTGTGAAACACCTCTTAGCCACCAAACCACCAAGTGTTGGTCGACACAACGGGGACGTAGCGTGTTGGCAAGCACGTGAACCTCGGAAAAAAATCGATTGTCTCTTGTCATTTGCATTCTCTCGGTGATTGGCTTGATCTTCATCTTGTGATTGGTTCATCCCCTACACGGCAGTATAATCACCCTACTTACTTGATTACATTCTTGCAAACTAGTTGATACAAGCTCTTTAGTGTAATTAGAATTGAGAGCTTGCTTTATTGTTTACATTCATCTAGTTGAGCTCTTTAGAGTAGCAAGTTTGTGTGCCTAAGTAATTATTACAACTAGAATTGTTGGATAGGTGGCTTGCAACCCTTGTAGAGCTAGAGCAAGTTTGCATTACGCTATTTGTCATACTAATCAAATTGCTCTAGTTGATTTGTAGATTTTTAAATAGGCTATTTCCCCCTCCTCTAGTCATATTAGGACCTTTCACCAACACAATCCAATTTCAAATCCAAAGTACAGTTCCGTCTGGTCCTCAATTATTATCCATTCATATTCCATGTGATGATAATAGTAACAATAATATCTTTTCCTATCTCTCGCGAGTGACAGATAATCACTCGACTTCTACCGGAATCCTATATCATAGCAATCTACATGAACCTATCATACTAGTAAGACTCATAGGATAAGGATATATTTATGCAAGTGGATTTCATTCAACTCCTTTAAACTTAATGCACAAGTATAAACTAAAATACAGAATAATAGGGGTTATGCACCAGGACTTGCCTCGGTAAGATATAACCAAAAGTTAGCATTCCATCATGGTGACACGATCATCAAGACACCATCTTTTCTGCTTCTCTAATCATCTCTATGATCCATCGTTGTTTCTATTATGACATACGTGGATGCAACGCAGAGACACAATTAATCAACGGTAACTGCAACTCTTAAAATATGATTATGCCTCTCAAGCTACGAGCTAACTCTAATGACTAACGTACTAGGCTACATATCCATGTTGTTGCATAAGGCGTTGTTTCCTAATAAGTGTTTTAGTTCTACAATCCCATGGTGTTTCTTTACTTCATTTCATTGATTTAATATATATTCAAACTAGGGCTCATTAGCTATCTTAGCAAACTAATTATTATAGAGCTACAAAAATTATAGTGAGCACCTAATAATATTAGGAATTTACTATAAAATTTTTAGAGCCAACACTATCACCAATTTATTACAAAATTCCTATAAGTTTATATCTTAACAATATTAAGTGTCACGGCGTCGGCCCGGCACGTAGTAGTGGCACGCGCGAGGGCCTCGGTGGCGTGCTTGGCACTGCCAAGGATGCAACCGCGGTGCGCAACAGCAGCGCGGTAGTGCAGTGGCCCAACCTCGCCACAGCCGGCAGTCATGCGCGGCAACGGGCCAGACTGTGGTGCGCGTGCGGCAGGGCATAGCCTATGGGATAGAGCGTGGCCAACGGCTATGGCGTGACAAACCGACGTGGTGACCATGGCCATGGGTCACAACCGCCAACAACCGTGACCTTCTTGCAACTTTGCGACATTTTTCCATGGCCCAAACGAGCTCAAACCCCTCTAACCCCTACTCCATTACAAAGATCACACGTTGGTGCAATCAACAGTGCCAAAACACATTTATTGTGTTTAACTAAATTTTTCAAAAATTAATTGTCGAAATGGCATTGTCTACTACCTTTCCATACTTAGAAAAATTAATGATTTCAGTTTTGGACTAACAGCCACTAGCCCTTTTGCCAAAATTTTAAAAGGTCTAAACCTTGTTAACTCCATCCAACAAGTATGCCATGCAATAGTCCATACTTCATACTAACTCATAGGGACAAATCATTTAAGCACTATTTAATTATTTTGCTCAATATAATTCGACAAAAATAGCACTTTAAACATGGTTCGAGTGTTTACCGACTTAACAAAAAGGGTTGATTTTATTTTCCAATTCGCTTTTTGACCACCCAAGAACACTGGTTAACAACATTCGTTTTCAAAAATTAAAGTTGTATTTTCAAATTTACTTAAGTACTACACACAAGTTATATTTTATTTTTGTTTATATAAATTGTTTTTCGTGCCAAACAATTAAAATGACTTATCCCATTCTTCTTGTTAGGATTTTCATTAGCACTTTTACGCACTAAGTAAGTTAACTTGTATATTTAGTTGAGTCCACAAAAGTGAGTCACATAGGATTCGGTTATCATTTCATGTGCGTTTTACATCCACTCACCTCACCTACCTTGCTCCTGGTCGCAACGCCTCCTGCCGTATCACGACGCCGTGCTGCTACGCATGGGTGGCCGCACGCGGGCACACCTTCAATGGCTATGTCCAAGCACTACCCAATGCGCCGCTCACTCGTGTGGCCATATCCCTACTACCGTGCCTCATTGGGTCATGGTCGGACCATTTCTGTCAGGGCCGTTCCCCACGGCATGGCGGTGACGGTGTGCCGCTATCCTTTCCCCTTCATAACCTACAGCTCAAAGCTTCCCGGTCCAATTCCTCGCGTCAGCAGGTAGCAGAGGGAGTCAGCTAGGCACCCCATTCCCACCAAGTCTAGTCGTTGCGTGCCTGCGGCCAATTTTGCATTTTTTGCCACCATCGCCCTTGTGCGTCGCCGAACCCGGAGGATTGGGAGTAAGGTAAGTAGGAATGGTAGCAATTCAATTACGTGTAACCCTGAGCTTGCCTTGACTTTCTCCATCCGGTGCTCATGTTACTTTGGCCAGGATACTCAACGACGAAGTGTGGATGCATTGGTGCCGTGCTCGGAGCGTCGCCGCGCGGTGTGGGCGCACGTGGCTGGACCACCACAGCGCTCCCCTGCTTCAACCATTAGTGGGGGCATGCACCATGGTGAGCCACTGATGCTTATCCACCACATCTACTCTACTGAGCGTATGTAGGTTCGTTAGAACCAGCGTGCCACCAATGTAGTTAGCCGCTCGCCGCTGCCGCTCACGACAGTGCACCGCTGAGTCCCTAACTGCCACCCATGCGTGCGAGGTTTAGCCGTAGATAGTGGTCGACCCGTTATTACTGTTGAAAGCATCTAGGCCCCAAGTTGGGTTTCGGTGATTAATGACAATACATGATTACTGTGACTAAGTGTGTTTTGCAGAGGCAATTAAGTTAGGTCACGGTAATGGAAATTGATTGGGCGATTATAGTGGTCATGCCTCTATGATGGAAATCATTTCGGTTTTCAAAGGATGGACAACAAGGTTAAGGATGGATTAGTTCTAAGTGTCATTTGGTGTTGAAGTGACACTTAGAGTAGTTTAGGACTTGTTTTCTCCTTTGGCCATACTATTAAGGGGGATATGGACGGGTAGCTTGACCTAGGTGAGTCTAGTGGGTAGGTGTGGTGCACACTTGTCAAATCTAGCACTACGTAGCTCCTAAAAAGCCCTTAGATCAATTGGAGCAAACTTTATTCACATATGATTGCGAGTTGGAAGTGAATGGAGGGTCAAATACTGACCGGACGCTGGTTTTGGTGTGACCGGACGCTGGCATAGAGTTCGGTTAGTTCATTTGATCAAGGTGAAGTCGTCTGGTACGACCAGACGCTGAGAGGTGAGCGACCAAACACTTGGTGCCAGCGTCCGATCAACTCTAGTAAGGTTCCAGAGAGGGAAAATCGTGATCGAACGTGTCCGGTCAGTGCTGACCGGACGCTGTCCAGCGTTCGGTCACAACTTTAACACTAGGTTTCGGGGAGAACTAACTGAAGCGTCCGGTCAACATGACCAGAGCATCCGGCCACCCCACAGAGGCACATAATGGTTCATTTTGAACATGGGTGTATAAATACTTCCTCCATTTATGTGAGGGGGTACTTTTGCTCATTCCAATAGTTGAAAAATACCCTTGAGAGTGCCAAGAAGAGCAAGGTCCTAGTGAGGTGATTGAGATTTGAGAATCCAAAAGAGAGCCCTCATTAGTGAAAGCAAGAGTAGCAAAGTGTGCATCCATCCTTCTCATTAAGCTTGTCATGGTCAAGTAAGAGTTCATGCTTGTTACTCTTGGTGATCGCCATCACCTAGATGGCTTGGTGGTGATTGGGAGCTTGGTGATTATCCGGCGGATCTTGTGGATGACCCAACTCAAGTTGTGAGCGGTTGAGGGTGATTCACCATGACGGAGTATCAAAAAATCAACCCGTATAGAGCACTTCATCCTTGCATGGATCAAGGGGGAGCTACACCCTTATGCGGGTGCTCCAATGAGGACTAGTGGGGAGTGGCGACTCTCCGATACCTCGGCAAAACATCACCGTGTTCCTCCTTCTCTCTTAACTTTGAGCAATTCAATTCTTGTCTTTACATTCATAGAATTGCCATGCTAGAGTAGGATTGAAACTTAGGTTGCAAGACTTTTTATGCGATAGAACATTAAAAACACTTTCTAGGCACAAGGGGTGAAGTGGGCTAACCGTAGGGTTTAATTATTGTAAAGAAATTTAGAATTAGCCCAATTCACCTCCCCTCTTGGGCATCTTGATCCTTTCAATTGGTATCGGAGCCTCGTGCTCATGAAATTAGACTTAACCGTCTAGAGAAAGATATCTCACGGGGATGGTCCTCCTCCTATCTTTGAGGGGGATGCTTTTCCTTATTGAAAAATCTGCATGGAGACATATTTAGAAGCTTTAGATGTTGGAATACTTAGAGCCGCCTCATAGGGATTCCCAAAACCTTGGGATCCCACGCACCTTCAAGGTGATGAAGTAAATTATGAAAAATAGAATGCAAAGGCTCGAAACACCATCTTTAGAGGTCTTTGCAAAGATGTGTTTAATCGGGTGAGGAACCATAAAGACACCCATGCACTATGGTCGAATATTTATGCGCTCCATGAGGGAACAAAGTGCGACCATGAGGAACGCTATCATCTTGTCATAAAAAAGCTAAATTCATTTGAGATGCTTCCTAAAGAGAGTGCTAATGAAATGTACTCACGCTTGAATGTTCTTATAGAAGAAGTCAATGGGTTTGGACTTACTCAAATGCAACCATCCGACGTTGTAAGAAAAATCTTGAGTGTCCTCCCCATTGACAAATATGGGCATATTGTGACTGTGCTTCATCAAGGTGATCTTTCCACCACTACACCAACACAAATCTTAGAAAAGATCAATGCTCATGTGATGTACATGCACATCATGCCACAAGATGGCTCATCCTCTACTAAGAAGAAAGACAAGGACTTAGCATTCAAAGCTAGCCAAGAGAAGGGCAAAGCAAGGCTTAAGTATGAGAGCTCAAGTGATGATGAAATTGATGATGCAAGTCTTGCTCTCATGGTGAGAAGAATCACCAAGATGCTAAAGAAGCTTAATAAGAGTGGCATCAAGTTTGATGGCAAGAAAAAGAAGTTCTTCACTAGCTCTAGAAGGAAGCCAATCTCGGAGATGAATTGCTACAATTGTAGAGAACTTGGTCATCTAGCACACCAATACACAAAGCCTAAGAAAGACAAGTATAAGAACAAGTACAAGGGCAAGAAAGATGACCCAAGTAATGAAGAAGAAGATGAAAAGAAGGAAAACAAGCCATACAAGAAGAAGGATGGCAACAAGAAGGACTTCCACAAGAAAAAGAAGAATGGCAAGGCATACATCATCAGTGATTGGCTCACGGACATTGATTCATCAAGTTGCTCATCCGATGATGATAGTGATAATGAGAAGGTGGCCGCCATTGTGATTGACTCTTCATCATCTTCACTGACACCACCGCCATCATCCTCTACACACCTATGCTTTATGGCCAAAGGTAAACACAAGGTATCAAATGATGATGATAGTAGTGGTGATGATCATGCTAATAATGATGATAGTGATAGTGATGATGATGAATATGAATCACCTTCTTATGATGATCTTGTTAAATTGCTAAATCAATATACTAAGATCATTAGAAAGACTAGAGCTAAGAATGACAAGCTAGAAGCTAAGAATGATTCTCTTTTAGCCAAATGTGATATAGCCAAAAAGGCTAGTGTAGAGCTTAGAGAAGCAAATGATGCTATGTCATCCAAACTCAAGGAGCTCAAATCTTCTAAGAAAGAGCTTAAAGATAAATATGATAAACTTGAGATGATACACAATGAGCTCATCACTAGCCATAATATGCTAAAAGAAGAATATATCAATCTTAAGATTAATCATGATAATCTTATTATTGCTTAAGAATTTTTATCCAATGAGCCACATGATGCTACTAATGATGCTGTTAAGATTGATATAGCTACATCATGTGATGATTTGATAATTGAGATCATTGAGCAAAGTTCTAGTAGCAAGGGCAAGCAAGTGGTTGAGACCGATAATTATGATGAGTATGTCAAGCTCAAGAATGATAATGAAAAGCTCAAGAAAGATCTTGAAGAGATCAAAACCCACAACACTATTGTGCTAGAAACTCTTGATCATGATGGTGATTTGATTCTTGAGAATGAGAAGCTCAAAGAAGAGAACAAGAAACTTAAGGAAGAGAAAAATAATGATGCACTCAAGGAAGAGAACAAGAAGCTTAAGTTGGAGAAAGAGCATCTCAAGATTGGATTGAGCAAGTTCACAAGAGGCAAGCATCTTCAAAGTAAACTACTAATGAGCACCATCATAAAGATGGATAGAAGTGGCATTGGGTACTTGGCAAACCAAGAGAAAAAGGCTCAAGCATAACAACAACACAAGTCAAAGCCAAAGCCAAAGAGATGTTTTGAGTGTGGACAAGAAGGCCACTTTGCCTATGAGTGCCAAACTCCACCACCACAACCCTTGACCAAGCATGCTAGACCTTTTGCTTTCAATGCTCATTACATGCTTAGAAAGGACTCTAGTGTAAATATGAAAGTTATGTTCTTAGGATCTCCCAATAAGAATAGGCCTAAAAAAATTTGGGTTGCAAAGTCACTTATTGAGAAAGTCAAGGGCCATCAATAAGTTTGGGTTCCTAAAGCTTGATCTCTTGTGTGTAGGTGAACTACAAGACTGGTGGAAGTCATTGGATAATTGATAGTGGTTGCACACAACATATGACCGGTGATCCTCGTATGTTCATCTCACTAGATGAAGAAGTAGATGGACAAGAAAGAATCACATTTGGAGATAATTCAAAGGGCAAGGTTAAAGGATTAGGCAAAGTGGCAATATCAAATGATCATTCAATCTCAAATGTGCTATATGTTGCTTCATTAAGCTTCAACTTACTATCCTTCGGACAATTGTGTGATCTTGGCTTTCAATGCCTATTTACCGAGAAGGAAGTGGTTGTATCCAAGAAAGACGATGATCAAGTGATATTCAAGGGATTTAGATACAACAACCTATATCTAGTGGAATTCATCTCTGAAGATGCTAATTTGAAGACTTGCCTATTCACCAAAACAACACTTGGGTGGCTAGGGCATAGAAGACATGCTCATGTTGGGATGAGCTCACTCAAGAAGCTAATGAAGAATGATTTGGTGAGAGGGTTGAAGGATGTGAAGTTTGAGAAGGACAAGCTTTGTAGTGCATGTCAAGCCGGCAAGCAAGTTGTAAATACTCATGCTATAAAAGCTTTCATGTCAACCACAAGAGTGCTAGAACTCCTTCACATGGACTTTTTTGGACCAACAACATACAAGAGTTTAGGAGGAAATCTTTATTGTTTTGTGATTGTTGATGACTATTCAAGATATACATGGGTGTTCTTCCTTCATGATAAATCCAAAGTTGCGTCATGCTTCAAGAAGTTTACTAAGAGAGCACAAAATGAGTTTGAAGTGAAGCTCAAGAAGATTAGAAGCGACAATGGGAAAGAATTTGACAACACAAACATAGAAGCCTATAGTAATGAAGTTGGGATCAACCATGAGGTCTCCACAATATATACTCCTCAACAAAATGGTGTAGTTGAGAGAAAGAACCGAACATTGATCACACTAGCAAAAACAATGCTTGATGAGTACAACACTTCTAAAGCTCTATGGGCGGAAGCTATCAACACCGTATGCTATGCATCCAACCGCCTATTCCTTCAAAAGTTTCTTGGCAAGACACCTTATGAGTTGCTCAATGGGAAGAAGCCGGACGTCTCCTTCTTTAGGGTGTTTGATTGCAAATGCTACATCTATAAGAAGTGGCAACACCTAGGGAAGTTTCAAAGACGTTGTAATATTGGTTTTCTTGTTGGTTACTCATCAAAGTCCAAAGCATATAGAGTATTTAATCATGCCACCGTCTTGGTTGAAGAAACATATGGTGTGGAATTTGATGAATCTAATGGCTCCCAAGGAGCACATGAGAATCTTGATGATGTAGGTGATGAACCATTGAGGGAGGCCATGAACAATATTTTGGTTGGAGACATCAAGCCTAATGATGATGAAGATGATATGCAAGTGATTAATCCACCTTCTTTATCAAATGTGCCACTAGATGGTGATAAAGATGGGAGAGTAGAAAATGAAGACACTCATGTATCCCATGAGCAAATGGTGACACAAGCACATGATACTAATGCTCCACAACCTCCCTCTCAAGTGGTTGATAGAAAAAATTCACCTCTACTATAAGCTCATCCACAAGATCTCATCATAGGGAGTCCATCAAATGGAGTAATGACTCGCTCTCAAAAGCTTGCTTTATTTATTGAACATCACTCTTTTGTCTCTTGCTTTGAGCCTACTAAGGTAGAAGAAGCTCTTTAAGATCTGGATTGGATAAACACCATGCATGAAGAGTTGAACAACTTCACCCGCAATGAAGTGTGGACTCTTGAAGAGTGACCACAAGGGGCGTTATTGGAACAAAGTGGGTGTTCCGCAACAAGCAAGATGATCAAGGCGTTATTGTGAGGAATAAGGCAAGACTAGTTGCAAAGGGGTTCTCTCAAGTTGAAGGGTTGGATTTTGGAGAGACTGTTGACACAGAATTTACGCCTCCGTGCTGAGGACACACACAGCAAGCCAGAAGGGTTCGCTCTATGGAGTAGATCTGCCTAGCTTCAGCGCAAGGGTGGTCAATCATGCGTAATCCTCCTAAGATGTGCCAGTCAATTTAACCCTACAATTGACAAGGAGAGAAAGCTTATTAGTAATTAAGGGTAGAACATGCCGGTGTTGCCAGACAGTCCCAAATGTGTGGCTCTAAGAGCCGATATAAGAGGAAATCAACTAAATAGCCGATCCCAGCCACAATTATGCCTCTCTGGTCATACTCGTACCTAGGTGACACTGAGGGTAGAGACATAGAGGAGGGGTTCTCATCCACCTCTGAGACCACACGGTCCGCCTCCAGTGACTCATCTGGATTTGAGGGCAGCCATAGCCAAGCAGGTGCAGCAGCTCAGGTTCATTCAGTTCGAGGAGTGGTTTCCACCAAGGTGGGATGAGCATGCATCAGAGGGCTTCTACACACCATTGCAGGAAGATTTCTATAATGCATATCTTAACAGTGGGACAGTATTCAGGTCTCAGAGGGTGTGCAACATTGAGTCCATTGTAGCAACAACTGCAGAGCATATTCGCTCTTACCTATCTTACTTGCTAGGGCTGATAGACTTACTCGGACGGATAGGCTTATATGTTCTATCTTGGGTCCATGAGTTCTATGCTACACTTTGGATTTACCCGCAATATAGATTTATACACTTTACATTCATAGGCAGAGATTACAGGTTGATGAGCTTTAGGGTTAGGGAGATTCTCAGACTCCAGGAGCAGCCCGTCCGGCTACATGAGGTGTGCTATGGTCAGACAACGCCTCCTAGACATCCTCATAGTGGTATGGTGCCTTCTATAGATTTGGTCCACCATTGCTTCATAGAGCCATTCGACGAGGGGTCGAGCAGGACACCTAGTGACCTCACTCTTATAGCTAGAGTGCTTGATGCTATCATGAGGAGGACACTGCTTCTGAGGATAGGATATCGTGAGGGATTGACTCGTATTCATTTGTGGCTACTAAAATCTCTGATGCAGCAGACTGTATTTGATATTTGGGATCTCCTACTATCTGAGATGGAGGATACTATTGTAGAGGGGTTCAGAGGTCACCGATAGTTACCCTATGCTCACTAGATTACATTCTTGATTCATAGAGCAGTTATAGTGAGGCCACCTGAGATGCTAGCAGAGTACAGTGGTGCTACTATTGAGTTTCCTGCTTATAACATGACTCAGATGCTCCGTCATAGCAGGCTGAGTGCACCTAGCTAGTCATGTCATCGCCCAGAGGTGCCTAAGACTGTAGCCCAGTAGGAAGAGACCATCAGGGTTATAGTAGCTATAGAGGAGGAGCAGCTTGATGCTCAGTAGGAGGGGATGGTCGAGAGCGACCCTAGTGACAGTACTGATGATGACTACTAGGACATTCCTTAGATGCCTCCACGACGACATGATCATGAGGCTGGTAGCTCTAGTTTAGCTCCACCTGCACCGCAGACAGATCTTGCTCTACTTGCTATACTTGAGCGGATGAGGCAGGATCAGGCTCGACAAGCCTAGAAGACCACTATTACATTTACACAGTTTCAGGCCAGATAGGATGAGTTTCAGCGACAGCAGTAGGTGATCTAGCGGCATCAGTAGGCTATATAGCAGCGGCAGCAGGCCATGCATCAGTAGCAGCTCCTCATGCAGCAGCAGTTACTTAGTTTTATGCAGCATGTTGTCTCTACTATTGGAGCTCCACCGCCACAGCATACACCTCAGCTTGGTTAGCCTGTCACCACTTCATAGACTCCTATTGTACAGCCTAGTGGGCTTCAGAGTCAGGGATAGACTGCTACTCAGTTTGCTTCACCTATAGAGCAGGTGTCCTAGTGGTTTGCCTCGCTAGTGCCAGCCCCATAGTTTACACATTTTCAGACGGGCTTCACATTGGCTCAGACTTCCTTACTGCTTGTGCTAGATACTACAGTCTCAAGGAGCCTTGGTGCTACCTTCAGTGAGTTGACAGGGTAGCCTACTCCACCATATCTGCATGTCCCAGGTCATTCTATAGTTGCACCTATTACCGGGACTACAAAGACGCTCCCTTCGTCAGTTGCATCATCAGAGACACCTACGTCAGTCATACCTACAGAGTCTCAGGCCACTCCAGTCCCTAATCCGACCTAGACCACTTTAGCGTCGCTTCCAGCTATAGAGGGTCATACAGCTCAGAGCTTAGGATCAAATAATGATGGCACATAGTTTTAGCTCGCTCCTCGCACCTCAGCGCCTGACTCGTCCGCTGCAGCTCCGCCGACTGACCCTTAGGTTTTGGTGTTTGACGCCAAAGGGGGGAGGGATCGAGTATGTTAGACTTAGGGGGAGCGACATATTTAGGGAGAGTTTATCTATTATATTTGGGTTTTTTATGTGTGATACACTATTATGCATTCATGTGTTTACTTTCATGCATCGAACTATATTTATGTGATAGTGATATCTACGTGATCATGATATTTGACATGTGTGCTCTCTACTTTGAATTATTTATATGTCATATCACTTGTGTTATGCTCATTTGCTTTGCTTCTGCGTTTTACTCCGATGCAAATGAGCTTTATTACTTGTACTCATGCTTATTTCATATCTTTTAAGTACATTATGTTGGCTTAGGTCATATAAGCTTGCTTAACTCTTTTGTTCTTATTGTTAAAAGTTTATATGAAACAAGCATGTTGAAAACCTCATCTCTTTCACATACTCAAGGTGGTATTGTCATCAATCACCAAAATGGGGGAGATTGAAAACCTCATCTCTTTCACATACTCGAGGTGGTATTGTCATCTATTGTCAATTCATTTGATCAAGGTGAAGTCGTCTGGTACGACCGGACGCTAAGAGGTGAGCGACCGGACGCTGGGTGCCAGCATCCGGTCAACTCAAGTAAGGTTCTAGAGAGGGAAAATTATGACCAGACATGTCCGGTCAATGCTGACCGGACGCTGTCTAGCGTCCCGTCACAACATTAACACTAGGTTTCGGGGAGAACTGACTGAAGCGTCCGGTTAACATGACCGGAGCGTCTAGTCACCCCACAGAGGCACATAACGGTTTGTTTTGAACACGGGTGTATAAATACTTCCTCCATTCATATGAGTGGGTACTTTTGCTCATTCCAACAGCTAAGAAACACCCTTGAGAGTGCCAAGAAGAGCAAGGTCCTAGTAAGATTATTGAGATTTGAGAATCCAAAAGAGAGCTCTCATTAGTGAAAGCAAGAGTAGCAAAGTGTGCATCTACCCTTCTTATTAGGCTTGTCATGGTCTAGTGAGAGTTCATGATTGTTACTCTTGGTGATCGCCATCACCTAGATGGCTTGGTGGTGACTGGGAGCTTGGTGATCATTTGGCAGAGCTTGTGGATGACCCAACTCAAGTTATGAGCAGTTATGGGTGATTCACCACAACGGAGTGTCAAAGAATCAACCCGTAAAGAGCATTTGATCCTTGCATGGATCAAGGTGGAGCTACACCCTTGCATGGGTGCTCCGACGAGGACTAGTGGGGAGTGGCGACTCTCTGATACCTCGGTAAAACATCGCCATGTTCCTCCTTCTCTCTTTACTTTGAGCATTTACTTTGAGCAATTCAATTCTTGTCTTTACATTCATAGAATTGCCATGCTAGAGTAGGATTAGAACTTAGGTTGTAAGACTTTTTGTGTGGTAGAATATTAGAAACACTTTCTAGGCATAAGGGGTGAAGTGGGCTAACCGTAGGGTTTAATTGTTGCAAAGAAATTTAGAATTAGCCCAATTCTCCCCCCTCTTGGGCATCTTGATCCTTTCAACTGTCATAGTGGGTCTAGCTTGCCCGGCATAATCGTCGTCGCCACCGGAGTGCCTCGCCGCCGCTCGTGGGTACGCCGAGGACCACCCCGTTGTAAAGGCAATACATTCCATGGTCTTTAATGCAAAGCGTGAGTCTGTAGTAATAGTGCTCCGTGTGATTATCTAAAAACCTGAGCCCTCTTTGGCAAACGCGAGCACGCACACGGTTGTCCCAGCATTAGGCCATGTTGGGCCATCATGACGCACATGTAGTCGTGACCCGCGCTAGGCTGCTGGGCCAGAATGGGTTGCTGCCGACCGTTTTCTTTTTCTAAAGCATTTTCTAATTAGTTTCTAAGGTAAACTTGTAAATTCAATAGAAATTTGTTTAGTCGACCAAAAATTGTGAAATCAATTTTGTTCAGTTCCTAAAATCATGATCTATCTGCTAGTATATTTTGTTCATATTGTTTCATAGTATTTCCAAGAGTAATCTAATTAAATTGAAATACTTAATATTGTTAAAATATGAACTTGTAAGAATTATTGTAAGGAATTGATAGTAGTGTTGGCTCTGAGATTTTTATAGAAAATTCCTAACATTATTAGGTGCTCACTATAATTTTTGTAGCTCCATAGGGATTAGTTTGCTAAAGTAGTTAAATGAGCTCTAGTATGAATATATGTATTTAATCAATAAAATGCCAAAACACTTTGGGGTTGAAGAACTAAAATATTTGTCCAGAGACAAAGCCTTACTTGATGATGTGGAAATGTAGCCTAGTGTGTTAGTCATTAGAGCTAGCTCGTTAGCTTGCGGAGCGTAATCGTATTTTTAGAGTTGCAGTTGCTGTTGGTTAATTACGTTTTCTGCGTTGCATCCACATATATGATAATAGGAACAACGATGGATCATGGAGTCAACCAACGAAATAGAAAACATGGTGCATCGGTGATCGTGTCGTCATGATGGAATGCTAATCCTTGGTTACATCTTGGCTAGGCGAGCTCTGGTGCATAACCTCTAATATTCTGCACTTTATTTCATGTTGTGCATTAAGTTTTGAGGAGTTGAATGAAACCCACTTGCATATACATATATCCTTATCCCATGAGTCTTACTAGTATGATAGGATCATGTAGATTGCTATGCTATAGGATCCGGTAGAAGTCGAGTGATTACCTGTCACTCACGAGAGATAGAAAAGATATTATTGTTGTTATTATATTACTATCACATAGAATATATATATGGAGGATAATTGGAGACCAGGTAGAATGGTAATTTGGATCTGGACTTGGTTAGGCATTTGAGCGAGGCTCGGATTGCACTTGTTCTGCATATGTCGGTCGAGGACCGTCCATTGCTGTGGATGGTAGTTAGGTCACAGACTTATTATCCTAAGCACATACTTGCTTATGGGGTCGGGAAGACTTGTCATTCTCTTGTCTTGGGTTCTAGCACTTTTCAGACCGACTTTTAAGGGTGTGTATTAGGTGGAGGTCTAAGCACTATACTCAGACTGGGTCTCAGGTGTTGGGGGCTTGGAGTCTAAGTTTGGAAGGGGACCTAGACCTCTTGATAGGAGGAAGACAAGTTGGTTCCATTTGTGCCTAGGGTGCAAGCGGGACATGTGTTTCGGGGTACCGAACTGGGATACATTGATTCGCAAATTGCTGTTTCTCTAAGACAATATCGACTTGACTATGGTCTAGCACCGTAGTAAGAACTAAAACTTGGAAGGTGATAAAATGGTTCTAAATGCTTACTCACATGCTCGAAAGTAGCATAGGAGCTTACCTAGAATGATTAGCTAACTAACTAAAAACAACTGCTGAAAACTTGGAACATAAGGATGCACTATTAGTAATGCTTCCTGCAAAGGCAATAAACCAGCAAGCCAAAAAGCCTTACATATCCTTGGAGTCTTTGATTTTCTCCTGTCGAGTAAGTCTTGTTAAGTACAATTGAGTACTCAGGGTTTTATTGCAGGCGACAGGTACAGTTGAACTACACTTATGTGTGGAAACCACCTGGTGGGCTCAGCGAGGATTTCTTGACGCTGCTGACATAGAGCTTATTCAAAATTTTCTTAAAAATGTTTGCAAAGGAAAACTTATAATCTATTACCATTCCTTGTATGTAAATGTTCCTCATGTAGCTCTTAACCTTGTAGTGTATGAAATTTTATTTCCGTTGAAACTCTGATGACATGTTTAATTCTGCTATTGTATTAGACAATGTAAGAAATGGCTAAAGAGGTTATAAGTTTTATACTCTCATTTATGATCCTGACAGAAAAATATGGAATTTTGAGTTCTCCCTTGGGGTTTGCTCAACGGAATGACATGATTTAGTGCACTCTCTTGAGTACTTGGTGTCTTATGGAAGACAAGTACTTCTAGGAGGCAATAGATTAGGTGGTTCTACCACAGGTGGTATTAGAGCATAAATGAGGAAATAAAGCTTCAAAACCCTTTTCTAGATTAAAATTTGATAACTTATTTTTGCAAAAAGTTAGGACATTGTTTATGAAATATAAAAGTCGCTCTATTGCTATGGTTAAGCATTCGGACTAGGTTTAAGTAGGTTTTCTCCGGTGGACTGGCTCTCATGGAGTATACGACCCTTAAGTCCATCGCGTTGGTATTGTCTTGGTTGTCGTGCCATATTGCTTGTAGGTGTGCCATCCATGGGTGTTATGCATGTCACAGTGTGCATGACTGAATCGTCCTTGTTCAGGAAATTACCGTTGCACTATGGCTTCGTGCTTTGCATTAGCCTATAGTTCATGCTTGTTGTGACCCATGTCTCTTTGTACTCCTTTCTATGCTCTTGCTGGACCCTTGCCCTACAGTCATACTAGTCATTAATGGCCTCAGACACCACTCACCTTGAGCACGCAAAAATCTTGGCCGATCTACTTGTAGTGACTCCACACAGGAACCAAATGTGGACTGCGCCAGGACCACTGACTGCTCTACCATTACAAAAGGGGCTTGGCCTAGCTGTTGGTACCACCACCCGACGCACTCTAGCTCGCCTAGCTTTTCCTTTTAAGCAAGCTTTCTACTCAATCCTCCCTTGCAACCACCCGCCAGGGAGGGCAGGAGCCTAGGTTAGCAGTTACTACCTATATGCCACCCTACAAAAGCATAGAGTTAAAGATCATCCCAAATATGAGGGCCATGAGTTTGCAAAGCATGGCATTGAGCGGTGTAAAGTTACCATCTAGATTGGAAAGAATAAGGAGTTCCCTGACATCACTAAGGCCTAGAATGTGACTGCAACCGGGTTTCGCTTCATCGACACCTACCAGCTTGTGGCCCACAAAGCCTTATGGCACCTTTGCTAGATTTATGAGGAGCCCATTGCTCATACCCCCATGAGGTTCTTTCCACCTTTAGAAAAGAATCAACGGGTATGGAGGGCTCGCATAGAGGCTTTACAAGAGCGGGATGCGCAAGAAGACAGTCCAACCGTGGTGCACTTAACCACATACTTGCTTACTCTGGATTAGTAGTATGATCGACAGACCTTGGAGCTAAGGAAGTGTCTTCACCATGCTGAGGAAGCCAAGATCTTTCTCCAGGATGTTGCAGGTGTAGCTCACTGAAGCACATGCTGGTGTGGCAGCCATAGAGAGTTGTGAAACTACCATGTTAGAAGCCCTGAAGGAGGCTGAAGATTGGCATGTTCATTAGCTAGAGGAGCCCTACCTTGTCACTAGGCTAAGCGAAGGACGCTTGCTATTGAGCGACAGACTCCCTTGGTCTTGGATGGGAACCCTATCTATCCATCGGAAAGACGGAGAACCGGTGTTGTAGTACTACCCCCCACCCTCAGAGGTGTCAGAAGGAGAGCCCTTGCTTCCCCTCACTCAGTCACTGCCTAGAGAGAAGGTAGATCTATAGTCGGGCAGTAGAAGAAACTACAAAGTCCGAGGATGAAGTTGTGTGGTTCGATGAAGTAGATTAGTTGTCCTAGGGCTAGGGGAGATGTACCCGTAGTTAGTAGTGCTTTTCATTGTTGTCCTCTAGTGTTGTAATCTTTCCGTTGTATTTCATCTATAGATGTTAATAATCGTCTGATCATAGGAGGCGAACGATGTATCGAGAATGGGAGAGTGAGTGCCTATATGTTGTACCCATATAAGGGCATTTGGAACATGCATTTCACTTATTTTGTTGTGTTATTAAGTTGATCTACCCTTAGTCCTCATTAAACATTCTTAGGGTTTTGAGACGACATTTAAGTGGGTTACAAGGGAAGCTACTATTCAGAGGCGAGCAGACCAACTGTGATTGGATAACCTAGGGCACTATATCAACTAATTGTGGATGTCCCAGCAGAACACTTAAATCTCTGTCGATAAAAGATGCTCGGCAGTCCACCGAGGGGTATCCCATGATGGTAGATTTGTTGTAGGGGTGAGCGAGATTAGGAGCGAGATGGTAATACAAGCACCAAGACACAAGATTTAGACAGGTTCGGCCGTCAGTATGACATAATACCTACATCCTATGTTCTAATGTATTGCATTGAGATGTCGAGTAGGGGACCCCGGCCTCTCCTTATATACACTGGAGGGGTAGGGTTACAACTTACAAGGAAAGTATCCTATTTGGTACTATACAATAGCATGTGGTGCATGCCGAGTAGCAACGTGCATGCCTTGATCTTGTGGGCTGGGCCACCTCTGATGATGCAGCCCATGTCTTGTCTTGTGGATACCGAGGGCCATACCCCCATAGCTAGTCCTCGAGCCTAACAGTAGGTGACGCAGTCACATGGTGCTAGGGTTAGAAAGTAGAAGACCAGCTGAGCAGGCAGCTAGTCCTCGAGCGTAGCCTCGAGATGAGAAAAATGCACATTCACCGCAACATGAAGTGTGCCCACTTAGTCCCCGAGCCTGCTAGAAGATGAAGAATGAATCTTATAGCAGGGTCAAAGAAAAAGAAGTATGAAAGCTTTACCGATGTCATCCAACATGCGCATATCAAGACCCCAAACATGCTACCCAAAATCAGCACCCTGATCCAAATAGCATGGAGTAGCTTGATAGCACACCGATGAGACATAGCAAGATCTGACCATCAAGGGCGATGTCCGAGCACCAAGGAGTCCTCGACGTAGCTGGCGATATCCGAGCACCAAGGAGTCCCCGACGTAGGCGGCGATGTTCGAGCACCGAGGAGTTCCCGACGTAGCTGGCGACATCTGAGCAGTGAGGACTTCTTGGCATAGCTGGCGATGTCCGAGCGCCAAGGGTCCCCGGTGTAGGTGGTGATGTTCAAGCACCGAGGAGTTCCTGGTACAGCTGGTAATGTCTGAGCAGCGAGGAGTCCCCGGTGTAGGCGGTGATGTCCGAGCACCAAGGAGTTCCTGGCGTAGCTAGCGATGTCTGAGCAGCGAGGAGTTCCTGGCATAGCTAGCGATGTCTGAGCACCGAGGAGTCCCCGCATAGGCAATGTCCGAGCACCGAGGAGTCCCCAGTGTAGGCAGCGATGTCCGAGCACCGAGGAGTCCCTGGCATAGCTGGTAATGTCCGAGCACCAAGGAGTTCCCAGTGAAGCTAGCGAGGTCCAAGCACCAGCATAGCTAGGCGATGTCTATGCGGTGAAGTGTGCCCACTTAGTCCTCGAGCATGAAGAATCCGAGCACCGAGGAGTAACCGATATAGCTGGCGATGAAGCACGAGCGATGAATAGTTTGGTCAACTAGTCAGCGACGAAGTGAGCATTGAGTAGAAGCTATCGGCGAACAGTACGATCAACTGGTCGGCGATAGGGTCCATGAACCAAGCGGTCTGACCAGTTGATCGGTGGAGAAGTCCAAGCACTAGGTGATCTGATCACCTAGACGGTGATCCTACAATACGAATATGTACAACGGGTAGTACATGATATAAAAATATATGAACTCTGGAGAAAAATCAGCAATGGCGATGAAATAGCATATGTAGCTTGGAGATCCATTGGTGTGAAGATGTAATTATATTTAATAAAAACCGCCCGACCAGTTAGTGTGTAGCTGAGTCTCCAGCCCTAGCTAGCCTATTAACCATAACGCCGAGCGTGGAGCCCATGCACGTGTAGGAGGAACAAGCATGACCAAGGAACCACAACCGACCACCCATAACGCAGAGCGCAGAGCTCGTAGCACGTGTAGGGAGGAGCCAGAGATACAGCCGTCTCTAGAGGCGTCTGAGCATCAACATGACTGTTTGGGGGTTCAAAAAATTGTTTAGAGAGCAAACATGGAGAAAACAACTCGGAGAAATATTATGACGATATACGAAGATTGGAGAATATTTAGAAAAATATTAAATCATGACTTAGCTTTAGACAAAAAGTCCGGTCGGTGACATATGGCGTTATCTGGTCGGTGACACGGGCAGCTCGCTTAGCGGCTCGCTAGACGACTTCGATGGCTTGCTTAGCGGCTCGCGTGGTGGCTTGACATAGCCAGGTTGATCTCATGTTGAAAACATAGATGAGCAGTAGCCGATAGATGAGTCGCAGGAAAAATCATCCCGTACGTGCTTGTAGATGAGCCTCTCATCGTTCTCCAAGTAGGCACATGTGTCGACTTGCATGTTGGAGGCAGGTCACAAAGATATCCATCGGTGCATGCATGATGTAGGCACACATGCATGCACATGTGAACTCCAGGATCTGGATTATTTTCATGTTGTCGTTCGTAACTTCCTTGCTTGCTCGCCTGGCATCATCTTGCATGGTGTTGCATGGTGTCGTTGCCGATGCCATCAAATCGGGATCGCATGGAGACGCTCTGGGTCATTGGCTTTGCTTCTTCGGCAGACTCTTGTCGATCCGATCTGGCAGGAAGGCTCACACGAGAAGCACGGCCAGTCCCGCTATAGGTCGTAGTCGCTGTTGCCAAAGGATGTTGTCGCAAGCAACATTGATCTTGAGATCCCATCTGGCCTACCATGGATCAAGCACACACCCCTACCTATCGTGCCAACTATTGACAGAATATCATCAGCAGTCCTCTGAGGGGTATCCCACAAAGGTAGATTGATCGGCAGAGAAGTGTGTGATTGAGAACAAGAAGGCAACGGTGGCACACGAGTTAGACAGGTTTGGGCCATCAGTATAACGTAATACCCTACTCCTATGGTCTGTTGGTTTGTATTAGCTATCGTATGATATTGCATGAGTTTGGAGGGGGGTCCCAACCCACCTTATATAGTCTGGAGGGCAAGGTTACAAGTCGGTTAGATCTGAGAGATAATTGGAAAGTAATAGCAGATTATAGGAATCTTGGGATCATATGTATCCTAACAGATCTTATAGTATCTTTAGGATATGTTCCCAGTGTCTTGCAGGAGGCGCCGAGCAGAGTCGTGCTCCATAAGGCTTCATCTTGTGGGCTGGGCCACCCCTGGGGGCATAGCCCATGTGGTCTGCCATGGATATCTGAGGTCATACCCCCATAGCTATTCCCTGAGCACCTTGTACCCATTGTGCAATGCCGTCTTGTGCTTGTCCAAGCAGGTGCGAACAAAGCCGAGCAGTCAAACTCATGGTCCGACCACCGTGATGAGTTGCTGAGCAGTTGTGAGCAGTTGCCGAGCAACGTGAACCATAGCCGAGCAGCGTGAACCATAACCGAGCAGTATAACCCAAGTATGGCTTGCCATAAGGGTGTAAGGAGCTCAAGTTCAGAATCGAAAATTTCTTCGCAATGGACCAAGTGTGCCCACTTAGAGTCTGACCACGAGAAAAGGAGATAATCTTCTTTAGCTTCAAGATGCTCAGCAAAAGCGCACCAACTATCGACAAAACATGCTCGACAGTCCATCAAGGGATATCCCACGATGGTAGATTTGTCATAGGGGTGAGCGAGATCAGGAGCGAGATGGTAATACATGCACCAAGACACAAGATTTAGACAGGTTCGGCCGTCAGTATGACATAATACCTACATCCTATGTTCTGATGTATTGCATTGAGATGTCGAGTAAGGGACCCCTGCCTCTCCTTATATACTCTGGAGGGGTAGGGTTATAAGGAAAGTATCCTATTTGGTACTATATAATAGCATATGGTGCACGTCGAGCAGCGCCATACATGCCTTGATCTTGTGGGCCGGGCCACCTCTGATGGTGCGGCTCATGTCTTGTCTTGTGGATACCGGGGGCCGTACCCCCACAATCTCTTAAATCAAATTCGTTGCGGAATTTGAATTCCTTGCCCTTGCTGTGAAAGGAACCCTTGTTGTCTAAGTGTTCCCTCGCAATACTCCCCTTATTATGTGGTCTATGACCCCATAGCTTTCACTGCGTGTAAGTTGGTAAAGTTGCCTAGTTAATAGCTTATGGTACCACGATGAAACTGAGGGCCCCTATGGAATAGCTGCCATAGAGGACGCTACTTGGCATGCACAGGTATTGAGGTTGTTGACCAGCACCTTGGCCAAGTTACATCACTGTACCGCTCTTGATACAAAATATTCTCCTTGGAAATATTTGGGTGTTCAAACGGCAAATCCACAACGGGTTGATGAAATAGTTGTGGCAGAACCACCTAATCTAATGCCCTCCTAAGAGTACTTTTCTTCCATTAGACACTAAGTACCCAAGAGAGTGCACTAAATCGTGCCGTTCCATCGAGCACACCCTAAGGGAGAACTCGAAAATCCACATTCTTCCGTCAGGATCATAAATGAGAGAATAAAGCTTACAACATTCTTAACCATTTCTTACATCACTTTATTACAACATTAGAGTACTTAAACAAGTTGAATACAATAGCGGAATTAAGACAGTTTTACTTGTAAAAGAGTTTATACATTTTAGGTTCATATTTTTATCTTACAGCGGAGAACAACATATGATCAAAGTTATAGCAGAAATAAAGGTTAATGGTGAATCATTAACATAGTATACATTTATAAACCAGATATGATGATAGATCATAAAATTTTTATTCTAAAAACTTTTAGTGAGGGTTATAAATAAACACTATGATCGTAGCATGAAAGGAATCTTCTCTGAGTCCACCAGGAGGTTTCCACACACAAGAGTTAGATCTATGTATCCTCTGGTCACCTGCAACAACGAGAATAAAACCCTAAGTACTCGATTATACTCAGCAAGACTTACCTGATAGGAGGAAAATAAAAGACTCCAAGGATATGCAAGGCTATCTGGCTTATGGGTTATTGCATCTCCAAGAAGCATTATTAAACATGTGTCCTTATATTCCATTTTATTAGCAGTTATCATTAGTTCATTAACTAACCATTCTATGTAAGCACCTATGCTACTTTCAAGCATGTGGTAAGCAATAAGAACTATTTTATCATCTTTCATATTCTAGTTCTTACTACGGTGCTAGACCATAGCCAAGTCGTACCGTCTCATAGAAACGACAATTCGTGAATCAATGTATCACAGTTGGGTACCCCAAAACACACGCCTCGCTTATACCCTAGGCACAAACAAGACCAACCCATTCCACTCCTATCAAGGGTCTAGGTCCCAGTCCAAACTTGGTCTCCAAGCCCCCAACACCTAAGACCCAGTCTTAGTATGGTGCTTAGACCTCCACCTAATACCCACCCCTAAACATCAGTCCAGAAAGAGCCAAAACCCATGGCAAGAGAGTAACAAGTCTTCCCGCTCCCATAAGCAAGTATGTGCTCATGATAATAAGTCTGTGACCTGACTACCATCCACAGCAACGGACGCTCCTCAATTGACACAGGTGGAACGAGTGCAACTAGAGCCATGCTCGATTACCCAACACAATCCAATTTCAAATCCAAAGTACAGTTCCGCCCGGTCCTCAATTATTATCCATTCATATTCCATGTGATGATAATAATAACAATAATATCTTTTCCTATCTCTCGCGAGTGATAGGTAATCACTCGATTTCTACCAAAATCCTATAGCAAAGCAATCTACATGAACCTACATACTAGTAAGACTCATAGGATAAGGATATATTTATGCAAGTGGATTTCATTCAACTCCTTTAAACTTAATGCATAAGTATAAACTAAAGTGCAGAATAATAGGGGTTATGCACCGGGACTTGCCTCGGTAAGATATAATCAAAAGTTAGCATTCAATCATGGTGACATGATCATCAAGGCACCATCTTTTCTGCTACTCTCATCATCTCCATGATCCATCGTTGTTCCTATTATGACATACGTGGATGCAACACAGAGACACAATTAATCAACGGTAACTGCAACTCTTAAAATATGATTACGCCTCTCAAGCTACAAGCTAACTCTAATGACTAACATACTAGGCTATGTATCCACATTGTTGCACATGGCGTTGTCTCCCGATAAGTGTTTCAGTTCTACAATCCCAAGGTGTTTCTTTACTTCATTTCATTGATTTAATATATATTCAAACTAGGGCTCATTAGCTATCTTAGCAAACTAATTATTATGGAGCTACAAAAATTACAGTGAGCACCTAATAATATTAGGAATTTACTATGAAATTTTTAGAGCCAACACCATCACCAATTTATTACAAAATTCCTATAAGTTTATATCTTAACAATATTAAGCACCTCAATTTAATTAGTTAACTCCAAAAAATACTACAAAGCTATGTGAACAAGATATACTAGTAGATAGATCATGATTTTAGGAACCTAACAAAATTAGTTTCACCATTTTTGGTCAACAACACAAATTTAGATGGAATTTACAAGTTTGCTTTAGAAACTAACTTAGAAAACACTTTAGGAAAAAGGAAAAGGCCGGTGGCGATTAATCTGGCCCAGCGGCCCACGAAGCCCGCGCGAGGATTGGTCGTGCTCATCCGGTCAGCCCAGCAATGGCCCAAGGCAGGAGAGCCCCGCGCACTCACGCTTTTGCAAAAGAGGCCTTGCACTATTTGACAATCAAGCGACACAATGAATCACTATTTCATTAGACTCAAGCTTTGCACAAAACACCCTGACAAGTGTTGTTTTCGCAACAGGCAGCTCCACAAAGTGCCTACGCGTGATGGCGTGGCACACCAGTGACAACTATGTTTACGCCGGCCATCGGCAAGGGTCTCCGGTGATCGATGGCGGCTGAGCATCTAAGTTTCGGTAGCATGCTTCTAGAGGTGGCGGTTACGTACCGGGAGAGGCACTACAGCAAAGCCGACCATGGTGGTGGCTAGGACAATGCATTTTGTGATGATGGTGAGGCCGTATCGGTGACCAAGAGCCCTAAAGGAGGTAGCACAGTGGCGGAAAAGCAGTCGGAGCTCACTAAGGTGCACACGGTGGTGACGATTGAAACTTGGAAGGGCTGAGGTAGTCTGGCCACGTGCGAGTTGGCAGGGCAGCGATGCTCTAAAGTGGATACCGGCATGTCACCTCATCACCGATGAAGCTTTTGACCAAAAGAAGGTGAGCACTGACATGAGGGGGTCAAGGAGAGCTCGAAACACCCACCAATTGAACTGCTACTAGTGATAAGAGGCTCAACCTCAACATGAGTACGACATTATGGCGAAACAGATCTGTAGCAAGCAAAAACTCAAATCTAGCCAACAATGGAGCTTGCCTGTGCCTTGGTGTGGGTTAGGCTACTAGCTAGCTTCTATTCCTAGCTACTGGAGCACGGAATTGAGATGAGATGTCACGGACAACATGCATTTCACTTGCGAAGCGACGTGGTTCCATCGGCGGTAAAGGGAAGATAGGGCAGCGGCCCTTCAAGGCTCAGCCAACTTTGGTTGAGGCCGCGTTAATGAAATGAGGGCATCCACATAGGTGAGGTTTAGAGAAAGCGTGTCGTGGAGTGCCAGGATGGGATGGCTCAGCCTTGGCGAGATGCGGACGGTGGTAGCAAAACAGTGATCGCGTGCAAGGCTATCGCTTAGGGCCGGTGCAATGGAACGACGTGTGGGGAGGGTAGTGACATGACAACTGCTCCACATGTGCGAGGCTACACCCTCCCTATAGCTTCATGGCGTGACCGGCTCGGTAAGGCCAAGCGACAAGACAAGAGCAGCACGACACGTAGGTGAGGTGCGCGGCTAAGAGCGCGTTGCGCATGATGGGGTAGCTGCAACCAAGGCACAATGGCTCAGCATGTCATGGCGTCAGCCCAACACGTAGCAGTGGCACGCGCGGGGGGCCTTGGTGGCATGCTCGGCACTACCAAGGACACAATCGCGGTGCGCAACAGCAGCGCGGCAGTGCAACGGCCCAACATCGCCACAGCTGACAGTCGTACGTAGCAATGGGCCAGACGATGGCGCACGTGCGGCTGGGCACAACCTGCGGGACAGAGCGTGGCCAGCAGCAATGGCATGACGAACCGACGTGGTGAGCACGGCCATGGGTCACAACTACCAACAACCGTGACCTTCTTGCAACTTTGAGACATTTTTCCATGGCCTAAACCAGCTCAAACCCCTCTAATCCCTACTCCATTTCAAAGATCACACTTCGGTGCAATCAACAGTGCCAAAACGCATCTATTGTGTTTAACTAATTTTTCAGAAATTAATTGCCAAAATGGCATTGTCTACTACCTTTCCATACCTAGAAAATTAATGATTTCAGTTTTGGACTAACAGCCACTAGCCCTTTTGCCAAAATTTTAAAAGGTCTAAACCTTGTTAACTCCATCCAACAAGTATGACATGCAATAGTCCATACTCCATACTAACTCATAGGAACAAAATATTTAAGCACTATTTAATTATTTTGCTCAATATAATTCGACAAAAATGGCACTTTAAACATGGTTCAAGTGTTTACCGACTTAACGAAAAGGGTTTATTTTAATTTCCAATTTGCTTTTTGAGCTCCCAAGAACACTGGTTAACAACATTCGTTTTCAAAAATTAAAGTTGTATTTTCAACTTTACTTAAGTACTACACACAAGTTATATTTTATTTTTGTTTATATAAATTGTTTTTCGTGCCAAACAATTAAAATGACTTATCCCATTCTTCTTGTTAGGATTTTCATTAGCACTTTTGCGCACTAAGTTAACTTGGATATTTAGTTGAGTCCACAAAAGTGAGTCACATAGGATTCGGTTATCATTTCATGTGTGTTTTAAATTTTTGAAACCCAAAAACTTGTTTGGCTAATCTCTCTCGGGCCTCAATCTCGATGCTAAGCAAGCTCGTAACACCAGGGGTGTTACTATAGTGTTCCCGCAAAGTAACCAAGAGAATGTGGTTTTAGAGGAAGCATGTATGTTGTGATCTCAGGTCATACAAAAGGTTGGCGCATATTGTGGTCAAGGAAGGGAAGGAAAAGAAGAGCAACAAAGAAAAGTTAGCCATGGGCAGTCGGGAGTGATTGGAAAAGCCTGAGTGGATGTCATGTCCCAAAACCTATGTCTAGCTCGCCCGCACTATGCACATTAGGTCACTATTGCGGCGTGCCCTGCCGACGCCGTTAGTGTCAGGGACCACTAGCACCTAGTCCTCGCGTAACCACAACATTATGCCGCATCCACCGTACTCGTGCACTGTTTGCTTCCCCTTTTCCTAGCACCCTATCGGCTCTCGATCCCTGCCCTCACTCCTATACCGGACCCCCCATCCCCTCTCTTTTTTCCTCTTTTGGGGACACGGCCACCCACACGCCTCAGCCGTTGAGCGAATCCCCTCCCCTCTCCCTTATCCTCCCTCCGGTCAAGCTTGCATAGGGAGCGCACCATGGCTGACCCTTTCCCCACCTTGTGAACCGTCAGTGTCTCCCATCCATGCCGCCTCCACTTCCGGTGCACTGTGCCCCACCTCTATTCACCCACTATAGATGCCCTTGGCCCTTGCTCTCCTCTTGCATCCCCATTCCTCTTGAATCCAAAATAGAGCTTGTAGAGTAGATCCTTCCATCCATGTAAGTTAGAGTAGCTCAGGAAGTAACTAAGGCAAGAAGAAATAGTCAAAGACAGAGCTATGAGATCCAGTCGTCGCTCGTGAAACAAGGGTCGTCAGTCAGAGGTGATTGTGTAATCTGAGAAGAAGAAGGGATCTGGTTTTATCAAAGAAGTTCAAGTCCAACTCTGGTTAGTTTGGTCATACGCCATGTTTTGGTTGATCATTATCTTATTGTTTCTCCATTGCCCTGCCCTGTAGCGCGCGTTCACATCCGCTCACCTCACCTACCTCACTCCTGCTCGCACCGCCTCCTACCATATCGCAATGCCATGCTGCTACACGTGGGTGGCCGCATGCGGGCACACCTTCAATGACTATGTCCAAGCGCTACCCGATGCTCCGCTCGCTCGTGTGGTCATATCCCCGCTACCGTGACACATTGGGTCGTGCCTGGACCATTTTTGTCGGGGTCGTTCCTCGTGGCGTGGCGGTGGTGGTGCACCGCTATCCTTTCCCCTTCATAACCTATAGCTCAAAGCTTCCTATTCTAATTCCTCATGTCAGCAGGTAGCAGAGGGAGTCAGCTAGGTGCCCCATTCCCACCAAGTCTAGTCATTGCCTGCCTAAGGCCAATTTTTCATTTTTGGCCACCGCCGGCCTTGTGCGCCGTCGAACCGGTGGGTTGGGAGGTAAGGCAAGTAGGAATGGTAGCAATTCAATTACGCATAACCCTAAGTTTGCCTTAACTTTCTCCATCTAGTGCTCATGTTACTTTGGCCAGGATGCTCGATGATGGAGTGTGGACGCATCGGTGCCGCGCTTGGAGGGCCACCACGCAGTGTGGGCGTACGTGATTAGACCACCATAATGCTCCCCTGCTTCAACCATCAGTGGGGCATGCACCACGGTGAGCCACTGATGCTTATCCACCACCTCTACTCTGCTGAGCGTACGTAGGTTCGTCGAAACAGGCGCACCACCGCCGTAGTTAGCCGCTCATCGCTGTCGCTCGCGGCAGTGCGCCGCTGAGTCCCTAACTGCCACCCATGCGTGCAGGTTTAGCCATAGATGGTGGTTGGCCCATTATTACTGTCATAGTGGGTCTAGCTTGCCTGATGTAACCGACGTTGCCGCCGTTGTGCCGCGCCGCCACGCGTGGGTACGCCGAGGACGGCCCCGTTGTAAAGGCAACACATTCTAGGGTCTTTAAAGCAAAGCGTGAGTTTGTAGTAATAGTGCTTCATTGCTCTGTGTGATTATTCAAAAACCCAAGCTCTCTTTTGCAAATGTGAGTGCGTGTGCGGTCGTCCCAGCCTTGGGCCACGCTGGGCCGTCATGATGCACACGCGGCCATGACCCGCACTGGGTTGCTAGGCCAGAATGGGTTGCTGCCGGCCGTTTTCTTTTTCTAGATTATTTTCTAATTAGTTTCTAAGGTAAACATGCAAATTCAATAGAAATTTGTGTAGTTGACCAAAAATTGTGAAGTCAATTTTGTTCGGTTCCTAAAATCATGATCTATCTGCTAGTATATTTTGTTCGCATGGTTTTATAGTATTTTCAAGAGTAATCTAATTAAATTGAAATACTTAATATTGTTAAAACATCAACTTGTAAGAATTATTGTGAGGAATTGGTAGTAGTGTTGGCTCTAAGATTTTTATAGAAAATTCCTAACCTTATTAGGTGCTCACTATAATTTTTGTAGCTCCATAGAGATTAGTTTGCTAAAGTAGTTAAATGAGCCCTAGTACGAATATATGTATTTAATCAATAAAATGCCAAAACACTTTGGGGTTGTAGAACTAAAATATTTTTCTAGAGACAAAGCCTTACTTGATGGCGTGGATACATAGCCTAGTGTGTTAGTCATTAGAGCTAGCTCGTTAGCTTGCGGAGCGTAATCGTATTTTTAGAGTTGCAGTTGTCGTTGGTTAATTATGTTTTCTGCGTTGCATCCACGTATATCATAATAGGAACATTGATGGATCATGGAGTCGACTAGGGAAACATATAACATGGTGCCTCGGTGATCATGTCATCACGATGGAATGGTAATCCTTAGTTACATCTTGCCCAGGCAAACCCCGGTGCATAACCTCTAATATTCTACACTTTATTTCATGATGTGCATTAAGTTTTGAGGAGTTGAATGAAACCCACTTGCATATACATATATCCTTATCCCATGAGTCTTACTAGTATGAAAGGATCATGTAGATTGCTATGCTATAGGATCCGGTAGAAGTCGAGTGATTAGCTGTCACTCACGAGAGATAGGAAAGATATTATTGTTGTTATTATATTACTGTCACATGGAATATATATATGGAGGACAATTGGAGATCGGGCGGAATGATACTTTTGATCTGGACTTGGTTAGGCATTCGGGTGAGGCTCGCATTGCACTTGTTCCGCCTATGTCGATCGAGGACCATCCGTTGCTGTGGATGGTAGTCAGGTCACAGACTTATTATCCTGAGCATATACTTGCTTATAGGGGCAGAAAGACTTATCATTCTCTTGTCTTGGGTTCCGCCTCTTTTCGGACCAACTTTTAGGGGTGGGCATTAGGTGGAGGTCTAAGCACCATACTAAGACCGGGTCTTAGGTATTGGAGGCTTGGAGTCCAAGTTTGGACAAGGACCTAGACCCCTTGACAGGAGAGAGACGAGTTGGTTCCATTTGTGCCTGGGGTGCAAGCGAGGCGTGTGTTTTGGGGTACCCAACTGGGATACATTGATTCACGAATCACCGTTTCTCTAAGACGATATCGACTTGACTATGGTCTAGCACCATAGTAAGAACTAGAACTTGGAAGGTGATAAAATGGTTCTAAATGCTTACTCACATGCTCGAAAGTAGCATAGGAGCTTACCTAGAATGATTAGCTAATTAACTAAAAACAACTACTAAAAACTTGGAACATAAGGATGCACTATTAGTAATGCTTCCTACAAAGGCAATAAACCAGCAAGCCAAAAAGCCTTGCATATCCTTGGAGTCTTTGATTTTCTCCTGTCGAGTAAGTATTGCTGAGTACAATTGAGTACTTAGGGTTTTATTCCCTCTGTTGCCGATGATAGGTACGGTTGAACTAAACTTGTGTGTGGAAACCTCCTGGTGGGCTCAGCGAGGATTTCCTGACGCTGCTGACGTAGAGTTTATTCAAAATTTTCTTAAAAATATTTTGCAAAGGAAAACTTATAATCTGTTACCATTCCTTGCATGTAAATGTTCCTCATGTAGCTCTTAACCTTGTAGTGTATGAAATTTTATTTTCGCTGAAACTCTGATCAGATGTTTAATTCCGCTATTGTATTAAACAATGTAAGAAATGGCTAAAGAGGTTGTAAGCTTTATACTCTCATTTATGACCCTGACAGAAAATATGGAATTTCGAGTTCTCTCATTGGGGTGTGCTTGATGGAATGGCATGATTTAGTACACTCTCTTGAGTACTTAGTGTCTTATGGAAGACAAGTACTCCTAGGAGGCTTTAGATTAGGCGGTTCTACCATAGAGGCATCGTTGTAGTTTGCACTTCCTTCTTTAGCGAAGGCCACTCCGAAAGCCCTTATGAGCCTGGTGCTTTGGTCATCGATGATGGCGTTCATGGACGTCATTTCTCTTTTTGAAGGCATTGACACAAGCACGCCTATTCCCGACCGCGCCTGGGAAGACCTTGTGGTCTCTAGTTGCTCTCCCACCCTATCTTGTTGTTAGTCTGACTAGCCCCCTACCCCTTGGCTTCTGCAAACACTACTTGTTGTCAGGTGCTCGCCATCAATGACTTGCTCGGTCGTCCTCTACATCACTTGAGTGCTCCGCCTCTTCATATGCTGGGTTGCGAGGACCTTGATCTCTTCTCTGGATCTCCTCGTTCTCCTTGTAAGTGCAATCAAGTCCTATTGTGGGTTTTGGCATTGATGACCACCAAATTAGAGGACTAATAAGATTTATCGAGATGACAAGTAGGGAATCAAAAAATAAGGATGATGTACAGGTTGCAGGTGTCCTAATTACAAAAGGTGGCTAGACCTAGCTCAAAGGAGGTTTAAATTCTTTTATGTTTTGAAATTGAGTTTAGGGAAAGCCGTACTATTAAGAGGGATTTTAGGACAGTTGGTCAATTGTTGAACCAGATGCTCAAATTCTTAGATTTACATCCTCTCACCTAGTCAAAATAGCCAGCCAAATTTCACCTCAACTTATCTGTTTTGGCTAGGGCGGCAGTGCCACCCGTAACTGATCGTTGGACCCAAGGGATATTTATACCCTTTAGGCCTAGCCCACAACAGTCATCCACTTCACTTAGTCATTCTGCTCGAAATAGAACAGAACCAAAGCTCACCCTATCTCCTCCATTGTTGCTCCTTTATTCCTCAAGCAAATCATTGATTCCAACCATCAAAACTAAAGAGAAAAGGCAGCAAAACTCGATTGAAGAGTAGATCCATTGATTCCCAAAGTCTAAGAGCATTTGGTTTATTTTTGGCCGGTGGTTCTAGGGTTTGTTACTCTTGGAGCTTGCTCCTAGCCGGCTAGGCATCACCCTTGGTCTTGCCAACTCATGTGGTAGCCTTGGAAGGTTTGTGACCTCATTCTCAAAGCTAAGAAATCATCTCTCACTTCAAGAGTTCATTCTCTTGATTTGAGAACGAGGGTAAGGCAAGCCTTAGTGGTAAGCCCAAGTCTTTTGTGGCTTCCTCAACAACATGGACCTAGGCAAACCTTTGTGGTAAGCTGAACCATGGGATAAATCTTGTGTCTCGCGTGCTTCATCTTGTTTACTTACTGGTTTAGCTCTTTGGTAGCTGGTGTTAGGGTTTGGTTGCTCGATACACTCTTGTGTGGAGTTTCTGTGGTATTCAGTCTTCGAACTGGATCTTATCTTTATATTGCAGGATTAAGCAGCTAGTGGGGTCAGGTTCATCTCCGAAAAATCTCAGCTGTGTTAGATTTATTTTCTAAGAGCGGCAGTGTCGCCCTTCAGGCCGACAATGCCACCCTCGGTTCTGATAGAGTTTTGAGTTGAATTTTTACAAGCCTATTCACCCCCCTCTAGGCCTCCTTTATCTTCCTGTAGATCCTACAAGTGGTATCAGAGCGAGGTTGCTTCATATACGCTTCACCGCGTGAAGTATGGAAGAAGGAGGAGGTTCGAGGACCGTTCACGATGCAAACGCAAGTGGTGTGCACATTGAGGATGTCGGCAGCAGCAGCGAGTTGTCCATGTCGACAGCAAGTGATGGCACCATCAAAGAAGCCAAGACCACCGATGCTGAAAGAAGAAAGGCAAGAAAAGAAAGAAAAGCCACCAAGATTGCAACAAGAGAAGCTAGAGAAAAGAAGAAGGAAGAGCAGCGGCTCAAGGACAAGAAGAAGAGAAAAGAATCTAGAAGAATCACAAGAGAGGCAAAGTCAAGAGAAGGGCAGCAAGAGCTCAAGAGCAAGAGAAGAATGAGTATGATGCATCATCTAGTGAGCTCTCTAGTAGCTCAGATGATGGAGATTATGATGTGTCATACCATGCTTCAAAAGAGAGCGAGAAGGTGAAGAGCAAGGACAAGAAGAAGGATAGTGATGACAAGGGAAGCAACAACAACAAGAACAAATATGTCACCGTATCCTTTAATTATTCTTATTTGTCTAACCATAACAAAATGTCATTTATCAATATACCCGCGAGCAAGTTGCCCTATTTTGATGGGACAAACTTTACCAAGTGGAAGCACTTGATGAGTGCCTATCTTGTAGGTCTTCACCCTAGTCTTTGGAAGATTGTGGTGAATGGATTGCAGCCACCGGAAGATCCCAAAGTGCCAACAAATGAGGAGTTAGCTACTATCCATCTCAATGGCCAAGCCACAAGCATTCTTCTTAGTGCCTTGGATGGAAATGAGTACAACCGAGTGATGAATGTCAATGTTGCAAAATAGATTTGGGACACATTGCATCTAGCACATGAACACTACAAGTTTTTCGGTCTACTGCAACGCCGAAGAATTGCAACGTAGAAAATTTGGTTGCCAGAGATTGTTGTATTACAACCATTCTAAAAAATAGTAGCGATACATGCCTTTAATACAACGGTTTTCAAGATGTTGCAAAGCTCTGTTGCATTTGGTGGACGATATTGCAATGGTGAAAAATTGGTGCAGTAGACTTGATTTTGGTTGCAATTGTGTGGTAGTACTGCAACTACATTTACGTTAGTTGCATTTGGTTTTGACTATTGCTACGGTTTTTTTGTGTTGCATAAAATTTGACAAGCGTTGCAAATGCTAGATACTTAATGCAACGAGAACTCTTGGAGGCGAAGCAAAAGTGGGGGTCAATTGCAACCTTTTTTGGCAGTTGCAATATACTTTGATATTGTTGCAAGTGCTAAATTTTATTGCAACGAAATCTATGGGGTCGAAGCGAAAATTGTGTTCAAGTGCAACGCTTATTTTTGGTTGCAATATACTTTGATAATTGCAACGAATTTAAAACTTAAAAAAAAGCATGGAAAGAAAAGAATTAGGGACGCATATATTAAAATTAAAAAGTGCTCCCCACAGGATTTGAACCATGGAGCTCTGGTTCAGATAAAACCTTCTCCACCACTGCGCTATGTAGGTGTGTTCGTTGTAACTCAGGTTTTAATTTATTTGATATGATTGAAGACCTTATGAGTTATAAAACGCCCCAACCCTGGCCCCATCTCGGCATCTCCGTCCTTATGCCTGGTGTCTGAAACTTTCTGTTAAGTAGTAGTTGTTGTTAAGTACTTGATGTTAAGTATGTGTGGATGTTAATTAGTACTTGAAGTTGTACCGGGGTGGTTGGTCACTTTGTTAGCGATAGTAAATGCCTGACCGTGCACCATCGGTCACATGCACTATGCCAGATTCTTACAGCAGGAACGAGGGCATTTTTACTGTAGGGGCGGTTGGGGTTGGGGGCGCCCCCACAGTGGGCGTCCTCGGGCCCCAGCCGCCCCTACAGATGGCACTGTAGGGACGGTTAGTAAGCTGAGCCGCCCCTACAGTTGGGGCTGATCTGTAGGGACGGCTCAATCACCAGCCGTCCTTGCAGTGCCCACTTGTCTTTTTTCAAATTTCAAAATTTGAAAGGTTCAAATTTAGTCAAATGATAAGATAACCAAAATAAAAGTTGTAGATCTTGATGAGTTGAATAACTTTTACATTCATCACTTTTACATATGAAATCATTTAGGGTTTGAAAATTTGGTTTGAACTTGTCAAATTTCAAATTTCAAATTTTAAAATGTGTAAAACATTGTCACATCCAAGTTTGATCAAACTTAAATACTGAATCATGATTTTAGAAATTTTTAGAAAAAAAAACCATCACATTTGGAGTTAGTAGGAAGGAGAACAACTAGTTACAAAGTTTACCCACAGATTAAAAAGAGAAATCACACTGTTCTAGATAATCCTTACATGATCATAGTGAACAGTGTGATTTCTTTTTTTAATCTGTGGGTCAGCTTTGTAACTAGTTTTTCTTCCTCATACTAACTCCAAATCTGATGATTTTTTCCCTAAAATTTTCTAAAATCATTCTCTATCAATTTATTTTGTTGGTTTTGTCAATATATACATATGAAAAGTTTGAGCAATTTAAATTTTGAATTTCAAAAAAATGCAACTTCAGATAAGATTTTGTTTCCCCAAATGATTTCAGCTGAAAAAGTGATAAATACCAAAGTTGAATAACTCATCAAGATCTACAACTTTTGTATTGGTCATTTCTTCATATGACAAAGTGTTAACGACATTGTTCACAAATGTGACACACCTCTCATAAGGTTTTATAAACTATATGAGACATGTATAAGATTAGTGAATAATGTGTGCTAAGAATTTGTCAAATGAAGAAATGACCAAAATAAAAGTTGTAGATATTCATGAGTTGGACAACTTTGGTATTCATCACTTTTTATGTTGAAATCAATTTGGATCTCAAATTTTGGTTCGAACTTGTCGTTTTTCAAAATTTCAAATTTGAAAGGTTCAAATTTTGTCAAATGACAAGATGACTAAAATAAAAGTTGTAGATATTAATGAGTTGAACAACTTTGGTATTCATCACTTTTTATGTTGAAATCATTTTGGGTCTCAAATTTTGGTTCGAACTTGTCATTTTTTAAAATTTTAAATTTGAAAGGTTCAAATTTTATCAAATGACAAGATGACCAAAATAAAAGTTGTAGATCTTGATGAGTTATACTCAAGTGCCACCCAATTTGTACATTTATGGAGCTAGTGGGAAAAGAAAATGCGAGTCCCATTGGTATTGGGTTCATACTTAAAGGCATGTACAACGACGCATCTCTTCGTTCCACGACCTTGTTTACACCTCCTATCAACAACAAAGAGTTGTTTATCCCATGACCTTGTTTATATCTCCATTTTGTTAGAATAAATACACCAGTTAGAATAAATCTACAGCCACACAATAAATGTCTGCTCCACAGTCATGATCTATGCCACAATAAAATCTAAATTATATTCACTCACCAAAAACTTATTTCGACCTATCATGTTTCTGCATTTGTATAAAAAATTCTGACTAATTTTGGATGTCTAATCAGGTGGATAATGCAGGTGGATATCAGGCATGAGCAACATACAAATGGAGGACATACTTGAAACTTTAGATCCTGATGAAGAGCTGTTTGGGAACAGGTATATCTGTACAGGTTGACCCTGCAATAGATTATTATTTCCTTTTGTATTCATGCTAAAAAGATCAATGCTCTAATATACAGTGAAAATAAACCCTGCTTATGTTTTTAGTTTTATTGTGGCAAGGATTAAATCCTGATTTAGTTCAGTTTCTTTTATCTTAGGATTCTTGTGGAGCTATAACGATCTGATGGAGATTAATCGGTACGTATGACCATAGCAGCTCATATAATTCCTGAGACTGACCAAAACATTATTAAATCTTATTGCAGTTAGACAAAACCGACTTCTGCTGAAAAAAGCTATGTGCTGATTAAAATAAGCAATCATTCTATTTCTTTATTGAACTCTACTGTGAAGATTCCAAAAAAACTAAGCTTTACAGTGACAAAAATTACTTAAAGTATTAATCAAGTGAGGTATTTCTTCCTCATTATGTTTCAATAAGACATTATCTCCTGCTGTCTTGCTTAATTGCACTACATCTTAAGCAACCTCAATTTTTTTTTAATTTTTAATTTTCATTATTTTGACTCCTCTTATGGTTGATTAACTTGTAGTGCAGTGGCATTACTGTTCCAATATCACTACTTGTCACAAGTTGTCCTTAAACATTCGTGATATGTCATCTTGTCAGGCTCTTTTAAATCTACAAAAGAGGCAATTGACAAGATCTTGGCTTCGGAAGGAACTATTATATTGGCTCTTTTAAACATTGTGTTTTCATTTTGTTTGCAGACATATCTTGTTCATGTCAATACTTTTTCTGAAGAAAGTCTTTATGCTCACACATTTTCTTGTGCAGTTAACCATAGCTTCCATACTGCAAGTACAAGCTCCACGTGATACCCCTTGAAACAGGAAAGGAACAGTCCTTTGTATTTCTTGTTAACAAGAGGAAGATCTATCAGGTAGTTATATCGAGCTTGTGTTTGATTTCAATTTGTTTTTCTTGTTTTTTTTTCATCTGGACTCACTTGCCTATTCAGGTTAAGCAAATTAGGCATGGCACAGAGGTAAAGATCGACTTGACGGTGATGGAAAGTCTTCTCTTTGGCCACAATATTTCACGAGTTTATGACCTCAAAGGCACTTGTTTTTTCACGATGCGTCACTGCCCTGGTCCAGTGATTAAGAAGCAAATCATGGTGAGTTGGCCTCTTTTCTTTGTTGAGTTGAGTGCATATATGAAAATTTTCTTTGTTGAATTATATTTGTGACAATTATGTTTGTCTGTGTGAAGTGTCGCATGAGTTTCAGGTTGCCTGTTAATAGACTTTTGGTTGTTTGATTTGCATTACCTAATTAAACCGTAGCGTTAGCACGGGCATTATACTAGGTCATGGAACGAAGGTCATGGGATAAACAATAATATCCCATGACCTTGTTTACACCTCCTATCAACAACAAAATGCGAGTCCCATTGAGACTTTGATGCAAACACTCAATTTCAATGTCAGTGCTGACTCTATTGTCACATGAGAAGGTTCCTAAAGGCAGCAAAAATCTTAGAAGAAGGTGAGATACTATACATACTCCTATTTTTGTGATAGCTGAATGGAGATATACAGTCATCTTTCTATTGAGGATAGTAAGCTCTTTACATATTTTCATTGAGATCTTGTTGGACTTGTAGAATAGCTGAATGGAGGTATGCAGTCATCTTTCTATTTGCTTCATTGCACAGTCTGTTTGAACTATTTAATTAGTTTCAAAGCTTACTGATAAATAGATGACATTTCTTTTTTGAATCTTTGACAATTCTTTTTTTAAGCTTACTCGTAATGAGTCTGATGTAGTATTGACTTGTGATGTTTCATCCAGTTCATCCATTTTCATAGTCACTAAATTAAATATGCATATCAAAATCCCACAAAACCCTGATTTCTGAATTTGGTTTAAATGTGCAGATCATGACAAGCTACTAACGCTAATTGCAATCTTAGCTGGCAAGCTACAGGTACATATCTCCATTTTCTTGGAACCGTGAACATTCTTACATGTATTTTTGTGAACATTCAATCATGTGAGCATTACTGAATTATTACTGCTTGTGCTTCACTATGTGAAGTTTAATGAGAATTTGAGAGTTGGTGTCAAACTGAATTATTGCAAACTGCAACAGGAGGAAGCCCTCATTGAATCGTTTGGACGGCTGCAAGATAGACTAGAAGCTCAAGAAGTTGAAAGGGAAGCCGAGAGGCAAGAACATAGGCGTCAGCTTGAACAGATGAACAAGGAAAGGGAGGCTGGTAGAGAAGCACTTAGGCAAGCTATGTTAATGTTGCAAGCAGCCCAACAGCAAGCTTCAGTACAAAAGGTAATATTAACAACATCTATGTTCTCATAGTTTATTGAACTAAAAATCATGATCTTGAACCCAATTCGAAATGCAGGCTAGCACAATTGTGGAGCCAACTGAAAATGTTGCTGCTGCTGCAACAATTGAGGGGACACAAAATGTAACAACTACAATAGGAGAACACATGATGCATAGTCAGCAGGTAGTTTGATGATAATTGAAGAATGTTTAATTGTAACATGCATGTCATATTCTTGTCAAGGGGTGTAATTTTTACCACCAACCATTTATTTTCAGGTTACCCAAGAAACCAGCCAGCTAGAACAACAACCCCCTTCTTACGCAGCTGAAGAACGTCTCACTAGAGGGCGCATGACTAGAAGTAATTTGGCAGCGAATTCGGGTGCTGTTTATACTACAGCAAAGCAACTGAAGGAAACTGCGGCTAGGAAAAGATCTGCATTGTCCAAAAAGAATACACAGGTACTATGTGAAACCTTTTATCTCTCTTTGCATTAAAAAGGAACATATAGTCCTTTTGGAGAAGTACATAGCTATTCTTTTGTTCTGCTCCTAAATATGTCCAGGCTTAGTTTCCTCTTGTTGATTAGAAATATATATAGATGTGTTTGTGCTCATAAAATGTCTTGGGAGGCAGCTGCATGTATGTTTATATTTGCTTTACGCTTCAAAGTTCATGGTTGATAGTACTGCAGCTCACAGAACTCTAGTACTGCAGCTCGTGTTTTGCTTCAGTGTTCAATTAGCTTTGCCACCACTAGTCTCAGTTTAACTAATGCATGTCAATGATTTTTTCAGGAGGAATCTTGAGTTTGAGAAGGAGCATGCGAATGGTGGGACGATGGCCAACATACATATCAAGGGAACCTTCGCTGCTACAGTAGACATTAGTCTTTTGATTCGAATGAGTTCAAACAGTTGTCTGTGCTTAACACATTATTATATGTTAAGCTATCTACTTGTGTTCTCATTTAGTTTGACACTCGGTGTGTTTTGTTAAAGATTTTGTATGAACAAATTATATTTCGTTTTAATGGATGTCGATGCTTCCTTCATTATGTATTTGTCGTTTTGCGATTATTAATTTAAGCTACCAAACAAAGTGTCGCAACATGAATTATTAATATATTAATCTGGCGTTGCAATATATGATGGCACATATAACAACCACATTTAGTCGTGGCAATAGGTACGATAATCGTGGCAATAGAGAAACTATCGTTTGCAACTACGAAAAGATGACGGTGGCAATAGAGGAATCTACCTATAGCAACCAGATAGTTAGTAACATGGCAATAGATAACCTGTCTGTAGCAACCAACCTAAGTAACGTGGCAATAGCCTATGCCATCTATAGCAACCATTCAGAAACATGGCAATATACGACCTCTCTGTAGCAACCAACCTGAAGAGATGTTGCAATAACCTAAGCCACCTATAGCAACCATTTAGGCGACGTGGCAATAGAGAACCTCTATTGCAATGCTTTCTCTGCGTAGCAACAACCACGATTGCAACACCTGTGTTGCGTTGCGCTTGCATTGTGTTGCTACACGACCAGCGTGTCGCAATACGTATCGCTAGCAACGCCTAGTTTGTTGCAATTGATACTATTACAACACCCATAGTGGTTGCAATTACTTTTGTTACAACACTCACCAGGTGTTGCAAAAGCATCAAAAGTGTTGCAATAGAGGGGCTGTGTGTCGCAACTAAAATGTAACCCATTGCATTATGCTATTGCTACCCTTACAAGTGCAACGACATTTAACCAAAAAAAATTGGTAGCAAAATTACTATGGCTACCATTTTTGGGTCTTTTGCTACACTTTTTTGGCGTTGCAGTAGACCGAAAATCTTGTAGTGGAAGGTGTTGATAAAGTGAGAAAAGCAAAGATTGATTTGTTGATGGCTAAGCTTAATAGGTTTGTGATTGTTGATGGAGATGGGCCACAAGAGATGTTTGATAGATTGATGACCTTGGTGGGCAAGATTAGAGGCTATGGAGGTGATGAGCTTGATGATCACAAAGTGGTGAAGGTTATGTTGGAAGCCTATTCACCAAGAAATGAGACCGTAGTTACCTTGATTAGAGATAAGAAGAAGTTTGAGCACTTCACACCAAATGATGTGCTTAGAAGATTGTTGACATTTGATATGCAAAGAGAAGAAGCCAATGAGAGGAGAAGACTTGGTGAGTTGCAAGCCAAGCTAGAAGGCATGAAAATCAAGGAAGTAGCTCTCAAGGCTAATAAATCAAGCAATCAAGGCACCTCCAACAAGGCGAAGGTCAGCAAGCAAGCATCAACAAGTTAGCCCAAGGAAATCAAGTCAACTCCATAAAATGATGATCCAAGTTCATCCTCAAGTGAAGATGAAGATGATGGGGCTGATTACATGAAGATTGATGACATGGCTTTGTTCATGAAGAGCTATCACAAGGGGCTAAAAAGGAATGGGTATAAAATAGTGCAAAGAAGGTTCCCAAACAACAAGAAGAGGACTTGCTACAATTGTGGCAGCACCGAGCATTTCATTGCTAAGTGTCCCTATAAGAAGAAAGACAACAAATACAAGAGGGACAATAATGAAGGCAAGCATGAACACAAAAAAAATACAAGCAAATGGGAGAGACACACATTGGGCATGAGTGGGACTCAACTAAAGAGTCAAGTGATGAGGATATGAAGGTTGCAACCGTGGCCATTCTAAAGCCATCCTCTACACCAAGGCTCTTCAACAACATATTCGATGATGATGACCACCACTCCACTCACATTTGTCTTATGGCAAAGGGTGAGAAGGTAAAATGAAGAGCCAAATCTCCTTCACCTCCTAGTGACATCTCTAGTAGTAAACTTAGTGATTCTAGTGATGATAAAACTAGTGATGTTGAGAAATATGCTAAATTGACTAAAAATTTGGATCCTAAGACCAAGCTCTTCATCACAAATCTAATGGAGGAATTAGAAAGTGTCAAAGCCGAGCTAGCCGATAGAGATGAAAATCTTGAGGAAACCGAAAAGATGTATATTGGTTGTAAGGAAGCTCTTGAGTTAGAGAGAAGTGAGGTAGACTCTTTGAACAAGGCCTTGGCCAAAGAACAAAGAGAGCATGCTCTCACAAAGAAGGCAAATATTGCACTCAATGACAAGTATTATGTCTTAGTTGAAAAGCACAATAAACTTGAGGAGCAATATAATCTTCTATGCGAGAGCACCCCACTGCCCTCCAACACAAATGACATTTCTATTCCCTCCACTAGCCAAGGGTGTGGAAAATGCTATAATCTTGACTTAAATGTTTATTCCACTAACCTTGCAAACATAGAGGTTATGAAAAAGGAGATTGCTAGGCTCAATGCTATGTTAGGCAAAAGGTGCATGGAAGGAAAGAAATCAGCTAGTGGCAAAGTTGAACAACCAAAGAGGCCGCAATACAAAGATGAAAGAAATCCACACATCAAGGATAGGCTTGGGCACACTCATGGAGGTAAAACCAATAGGAGAAAGGTAATAAATGGATATGAGTGTGTTCAGTTCATGAGCAAAGGGCAAGAAGGTATAGATAGGTCTGCACAGATGGTGGCACAAGGCCAGCCTAGAGCAACACTGCAGCCTATGGGTGGCAGTGCCGCTGTGAAGGGCGACAGTGCCGCCCCCATAGAAAAGGGAAGACCACCTCCTCCTCATCTACTCATGTCAAGCCCAAGAAGAAGGTGTCTCATCCTGAGCAGGTTGTCCAGAAACCAAAGAAATCTATCTAGGTCACTCCAAATAGATATGCTTATCAACCAAAGGCAAAAACACCTCAACAATGTTTGAATTCTAACTTTGTTTTGCAGCACAACAGCAAGGAGGAAGTGTTTGCCAAGTTTATTGGCAATGGTTGAAATGTTTATCTTAATACTTTCATTTTAGTTCCTAAAGTTCTTATGACTAATGTGCAAGGCCCCAAGAATATTTGGGGACATAAAACTAGGAACTAAACTTGTATTACAGGCATACTCCTCCGGTGGGTCAAGTTGGGTACTTGACAGTGGTTGTACAAATCATATGATCAGAGAAAGGTGTATGTTCTCATCATACTCCCCAACTACAAATTCAGATGAGAATATCATATTTGGTGACAATTCAGAAGGGGGTGTGATTGGACTTGGTCAAGTAGCTATTACACTTGATCATTCAATTACAAATGTCTTACATGTTGATTCCTTGAAGTACAATCTATTATCCGTCTCTCAATTGTGTGAGATGGGCTACAATTGTCTCTTCACGGATAAGGGTGTGGAAGTCTCTAAGAGGCAGGATTCCTCTATTATCTTTACAGGTCGCCTCAAGAATAAGCTTTACCTAGTTGATTTCAGCAAAGGTAAAGCTAAGCTTGAAACCTATTTAGTGGCAAAATCTAGCATGGGTTGGATATGGTATCACCGACTAGCTCATGTTGGGATGATGAACTTGGCCAAACTCCTAAAAGACAACCACATTCTTGGACTAACCAATGTTCAATTTGAGAAAGACAGGATTTGTAGTGCTTGCCAAAAAGGAAAGCAAGTAGGTGTACCTCACCCACCAAAGAGCACCATGACCACCACACAACCGTTGGAGTTGATTCACATAGATCTCTTTGGACCGGTCACCTACCTAAGCATCGGGAGTAACAAATATGGTCTAGTTATTGTTGATGATTATTCCCGTTTCACTTGGGTGTTCTTTGTTTATGATAAGTCCCAGGTGCAAAAGAAAGTCAAGATATTTATGAGAAGAGCATAAAGGGAGTTCAGTCTTCCTATCAAGAAGATAAGAAGTGACAATTGGACTGAATTCAAGAACACTCTAGTTGAAGAGTTTCTTGATGATGAGGGCATCAAGCATGAGTTTTCAATCCCTTACACCCCTCAACAAAATGGTGTAGTAGAGAGGAAGAACCGTACACTTCTTGATATGGCAAGGACAATGCTAGATGAGTACAAGACGTCGGACCTCTTTTGGAGTGACGCCATCAACACCGCTTGCCATGCCATCAACCGCCTCTACTTACACAAGAAACTCAAGAAGACTTTATATAGGCTTCTAACCGGTAACAAACCAAAGGTGTCATACTTTAGAGTGTTTGGGTGCAAGTGTTTTATACTTAACAAAAGACCAAAAACCTCTAAATTCGCACCTAAAGTTGATGAAGGCATTCTTCTTGGTTATGGATCAAATGAGCATGCCTATCATGTCTTCAACAAAACCATGGGTAGAGTTGAAGTCACGGTAGATGTGACATTTGATGAATCTAATGGCTCTCAAGTGGAGCAAGTTGATTCAAGTGTTGTAGAAAAGGAGGATCCACCATGTGAGGCAATCAAGCAAATGGCTATAGGCGACATTAGGCCACAAGAAGATCAAGCCATTGATGATGAGGATCCCTAGGCTATTACCGTTGATGCACTTCACCGACAAGGGCAGCACTCACCTGCTGAAAATCAGTAGGGCGGCAGTGCCACCCCTGAGGGCGGCAGTGCCGCCCCATCCACCTCAGCAGCAGCTCCTTCAACTCCTACTCCACCCCTTCAAGGGCTTAACTTGGAGCCTATCTTTGAACAAGAAGAAGCTAAAAGTCCAGAGGAAGAACAATGAGGTGTTGAGCATCCAAGGCTACGTCAAACTATACAACGAGATCACCCCGTTGACAACATCCTTAGGAGCATTCGAAAGGGGGTAACAACCCGTTCACATTTAGCAAAATTTTGTCAATATTACTCGTTTGTTTCCTCTTTAGAACCTCTCAAGGTAGAACAAGCACTTGGAGATCCGAATTGGGTCATGGCTATGCAAGAAGAGCTCAACAACTTCGAGAGAAATCAAGTGTGGAACTTGGTGGAAAGGCCCAATACCAATGTCATTAGTATCAAATGGGTCTTCTGCAATAAGCAAGATAAAAATGGCATGGTGACAAGGAATAAGGCAAGATTGATGGCCTAAGGCTTCACTCAAGTAGAGGGCTTGAACTTTGAAGAAACATATGCACCGGTGGCAAGACTTGAAACAATTTGAATACTTCTAGCCTTTGCTGCTCATCATGACTTCAAGCTGTACCAAATGGATATCAAGAGTGCATTTCTCAACGGCCCAATACAAGAGTTGGTGTATGTGGAGCAGCCACCAGGGTTCGAAGATTCCAAGTTCCCCAACCATGTCTATAAACTCCAAAAGGCGCTCTATGGGCTTAAGCAAGCATCAAGAGCATGGTATGAAAGCCTTAAGGAATTCTTGCTCAAATAAGGCTTTAAAATAGGCAAAGCTGGCCCTACATTTTTTACTCACAAAGTTGGAAATGATATATTTGTGTGCCAAATATATGTCGATGACATAATATTTGGTAGTACTAACCATGTGTATTGTGATGAGTTTAGTAGGATCATGACTAAGAGATTTGAGATGTCCATGATGGGTGAGCTAAAGTTCTTCCTTGGATTTCAAATCAAGCAAATGAAGGAAGGGACGTTCATTAGCCAAACCAAGTACACCCATGATATGCTTAAAAAGTTCGACATGGTGAATGCCAAGCCTATCAAAACTCTCATGCCAACCAATGGACATCTTGATCTAAATGAAGAAGGAAAAGCCGTGGACATCAAGGTATATCGCTCCATGATCGGCTCTCTACTTTATTTATGTGCATCTAGGCTGGACATAATGCTTAGTGTGTGCATGTGTGCTAGATTTCAAGCCAACCCGAAAGAGTGTCATTTAGTGGTTGTTAAAAGAATCATGAGATATTTAGTACACACTACTAACCTTGTCTTGTGGTATCCTAAGGGCTCCAAGTTCAATCTACTTGGCTATTCAGATTTTGATTATGCCTGTTGCAAGGTAGATAGAAAAAGCACTTCAGGGACATGTCAATTCCTTGGATGGTCTCTAGTGTCTTGGAGTTCAATGAAGCAAAATTATGTAGCCCTTTCCACCGCCGAGGCTGAGTATGTTGTAGCCGGTGCATGTTGTGGTCAACTACTTTGGATGAGGCGAACCCTTCGTGATTTCGGATGTCAATTTACCAAAATCCCACTCTTGTGTGACAATGAAAGTGCCATAAAGCTTGCAAACAATCCCGTAAGTCACTCAAGAACCAAACATATAGACATCCGACATCATTTTCTAAGAGACCACGAAACCAAAGGAGATATCAAAATTCGTCATGTGAGCACCGAAAAACAACTAGCCGATATCTTCACTAAGCCTCTCGATGAGTCAAGGTTTTGTGCTTTGCGAAGTGAGCTAAATATACTTGATTCTCGTAACATGGTTTGCAATATGGCACACCTCGGTTTGACAACCTAGTGACATAGGAAAATGATTTAAAAGGATACTATATTGTGTTTCAAAACCATTTCAAAAGGCCAACTAAGTGTCATAACCATTGTCTGTATTGTTGATTGCTTACTAGTCATGATATTTAGATAATATATATCCATATCTGAGGTAAAGAAGACCATAAAGTTTTAGCATAATCCCTGTAAAATTGGCAGGGCGGCAGTGCCACCCTCTGAAAACTGGGTCATTTTCTGCCAATTTTGACTGGGTTGTGGGACCCGTTTTCTTCTACCTATTTCATTCTATGGCCCCCGACCCAACTCTTTCCTTCTCTCCCAGCCAACGCCAACGCCCGTGCTTCTCTCTCTTTCTCTCTCAAGCATGCCCCGCCGCCGTTCCTTGCGGTCTGCCACCCCGACAGTGCCGCCCCTGTAGCCGACCAAGTCTCCCCATTGCTGGCCCCCTGCAGGAAGCTCCTGGCCGAGCCCCTTCTCCTCTTCTCCCTCCATTCTATCGTTTTGGAAGCAAGGTGAAACCCTAACCCCATTCGATCTATGCAATGTGAAAGTTTTAGTCATGGATTCTTGTTTCTAGGGAGAGTATGAAGGGTTTAGAAAGGTTTTTGATGAGTAAATCGAAATGATTTTGAATTTCACCAGTTGGATGATTTTGGAGAGAGCGACAATGCTACCCATGGGACCATTAATGGCACCCCTAGCAGATTCTAATTGCTATACTTAATCTCATTAATCTGATGAAGTTTAGAATGGATTGGATTCATTTATCAAAAATTGTTTCTAAAGTTTTTTATACTCAATCTTTCAAATCCATGGCTAAGGTTTCATATTTTTTTTGTTTAGACTGTGATTATAAAATTGTGATGATGGATAGACACCGTTGAAAGTAGAATTTAACCAGAATGAGAAAGTTGAAAATGAACTAGAGAAGCAACTGAGGGCGGCAGTGCTGGCCTCAGGGGGTGGCAGTGCCGCCCTACCATGCTGATTCCAAATCCAGCAAAGCTTCCTGTGTCATTTTCAAAATTCTTTTTCTTGTTAAAACCTGCTTATAACTGTTTCTAACTCATTATCTTATATAGTTTCTTATCAAGTCTCATTTAATTGCATAGATGGACCGAGGAAAAAGGAAGGTGATGTTAACTAAGCAAAAGGTCAAGAGAGACAGGGGACAGGCAACCTATATTCCCAGTGATAGAAATCTTGATGAAGACCTTGCTGAAGAAGAAAGAATTCAGAGGATGGGAATGACCATTCGTGTGTGGTCTGATTCTCCTCTGCACATTTCAGAGTTTGATAGCAGCTACATGAGAGAAAACACTGATGGGTTCAACCCCAATCCTCTCCAAAACAGTGACAATCATACAGTTCTTGATTATTCCATGAGCTAGAAGAAGACAGGTGAAGCTAGAGAGATTGATCCTTACTCCATGAGCTTCACAGACTGCTTATGAGGATAGAATGGAAAATAGGGAAGCAGTGAGGCATGCTAGGGAGATGGCGGGGCTGCCACCCTTCCACCAGTGCAATCTCCACCTCAGTTTTCTAACTTGCCTCGCCTTTCTTCCTCTGATGAGGAGCCGGATCAGCCACATGAGCACCATTATCAACAGCCAGATGATCAGCAGTATGGGCACTCATATGAGCTGTTCAGTCAGTACTACGGGTACCCACAGGGGCAGCATTTTGAGCAGCCCCAAAGGCAGTAGGACCTTGGTGCAGAGATTCACTCCATAGAGGCCGATCCATAGGTTCAGGCAGCCTTGTTTCGCACATATTCTAGGAGATCGCGTCCTTCGACGGATCAGCCAGGTCCTTCTACTTCAGCTAGGGCATCTCCTCCGCGACGTTTAGCACGCTTCACTTCACACACCCATGTCGCAGGACGTGCCCGCGTTGACTCCGACAGTGACGAGTGACTTTTCTTCTTTTTCTTTCTTTTTGGTACTTGATGCCAAAGGGGGAGAAAATTAGAGGGGTCAACAGATTTTCGACGCCTTGAGTTCTCTGTAGCTGTGCTTTATGTCCAGATCCTATAAGAGTAGTTGTTAGGTTGTGAGTTTGAGAGTCGCTCAAAACTCTATTTTATGAAATAAGCTACTTTATGACTTAATTTGCTTCGGATATGGACATATATTCATGGTTACTGTTTTAGCTTGTCATATTCTGAGTTTAGATTGTTTTATATTCATATGATCTGCTGTAGGAACCTGAATGCTACCTGATCGATATAGTCAGGACGGCAGTGCCGCTCTTTGAGGCCGACAGTGCCGCCTTGTGCTATATCAACCAGGGTCTTGTGTGCTTGAACTGATATAACCTATCATATGCATCACGTTTATTCCTGTGACACCTTGTTCAGCACCCCACAGCAGGCATGGATGTAGAGGGAGGGTCCCATCACACCTAAAATGTGAATCGTGGCCTTTCATGCCAAATAGAGAATTCAAATCTCTATTCACATATTTAAGGGAGGCTCCTACACCCATGGTTTGAAAATCTTAGTTTAGATTTCATATCTTTTAAAAGCTCTAATTGGGTTGTCATCAATCACCAAAAAGGGGGAGATTATAAGTGCAATTAAGTCCTATTGTGGATTTTGGCATTAATGACCACCAAATTAGAGGACTAATGAGATTTATCGAGATGACAAGCAGGGAATCGAAAAATGAGGATGATGTACAGGTTGCAGGTGTCCTAATTACAAAAGGTGGCTAGACCTAGCTCAAAGGAGGTTTAAATTCTTTTATGTTTTAAAATTGAGTTTAGGGAAAGCCATACTGTTAAGTGGGATTTTAGGACACTTGGTCAACTGTTGAATCAGATGCTTAAATTCTCATATTTACATCCTCTCACCTAGTCAAAACAGCCAGCCAAATTTTATCTCAACTTACCTGTTTTGGCTAGGGGGCAGTGCCACCCTTAACTGATCGTTGGACCCAAGGGGTATTTATACCCTTCAGGCCCAGCCCACAACGGTCATCCATTCCACTCAGTCATTCTGCTCAAAACAGAACAGAACCAAAGCTCACCCTCTCTCCTCCATTGTTACTCCTTCATTCCTCAAGCAAATCCTTGATTCCAACCATCAAAACTTGAGAGAAAATGCAGCAAAACTCGATTAGAGAGCAGATCCACTGGTTCCCAAAGTCTAAGAGCATTTGGTTCACGTTTGACCGGCGGTTATAGGGTTTGTTACTCTTGGAGCTTGCTCCTAACCGGCTAGGCGTCGCCCTTGGTCTTGCCAACTCGTGTGGCAGCCTTAGAAGGTTTGTAACCTCATTCTCAGAGCTAAGAAATCACCTCTCACTTCAAGAGTTCATTCTCTTGATTTGAGAACGAGGGTAAGGCAAGCCTTAGTGGCAAGACCGAGTCTTTTGTGGCTTCCTCAACAACTTGGACCTATGCAAACCTTTGTGGTGAGCTGAACCATGAGATAAATCTTGTGTCTTGCGTGCTTCATCTTGTTTACTTGCTGGTTTAGCTCTTTGGTAGCTGGTGTTAGGGTTTGGTTGCTCGATCCACTCTTGTGTGGAGTTTCTGTGGTATTCAGTCTTCGAACTGGATCTTATCTTTATATTGCAGGATTAAGCAGCTAAGGAATTACCACGAATACTTACTGCCCACTTCTTCCTGGATTTAAGGTATTCTAGCAATCTTATGATAGATAATATAAATAAATAAATAACGCATGTAACCCTCTATCTATAGAGAAAATCTTGCATCTCTCATATTTTTAGTCTGTTAGTAGATACTAATGGTAGGTATACATATGATTGGTGGTCTGGGGAGAAAGTTCATTCACCTAGAATACCTTGTTATTTAATATAAATTATAAAATACTTCAATAACTTATGTTGAGCATCTCCAAGAGATTAGCTAAATTTGGCTATTATTAAAGGGAAAACGTCTCTAACAGACTCTGTAAATGACTATCCAAATTTAGTAGCTCTTCATTCCACTTCATTCGCTCTCTACTTTTGGATAGCTTACCTCACTAATCATCCAGCCTTTTGGTTTTACAGAGCCGACTTGTTGGAGTACTCTAGTATTTTATTATAAAATCTATTTTAGAGAGTCGCTAAATCAGTAAATTTAGCTATTTTTAGCTAATCTATCGGAGATGCTCTAATATGGAAGGAGTACTCATTTTGTACCGTGATGAGACAAGAAAATCCGTCTGATGTGCAAATAGAAAGTTGAACATGCATCACTAGAAAAGTCATTTACTGTTAGAGATTCTATGCAAATCTTGTCTAAACTTTCTTATGATATCCCAACCCATTAATAAACATTCAAGTTTCTACGAACCAGTGGGCAAATTGATTTCCCTTTATCCCTTATAAAAAAAACAGGCCGCCTTGCACCCCGGGCGTCCTGTTCCCGGCCGCTGACCACGTCGGACCATTAGCCTCTCCCACGTGGCGTCGTAAGGGTCAAACGTGCGAGCCTCTTCTTCGCACACCGCCAAGCGGGCCCTACCGACCACCCGCTCCTCGGCCCCACCACTACTACGCGCAGACGGCGCAGACCCCGCTCCCCCGGGGCGCCCCCACCGGATCTCAGAGCGCGCGGTGGGGCGCTCCTCCGTGGACCGTGGCCTGGTAGCGCGCGCCGACGCTGTTCTGCCGCGGCCCAGGGGATTGGTGAGTCGGTGAACCCGCCCAGTGACATCGCACGCAGGCGTGGAGAGTGGAGACGAAGGCTGGCGGTGGCCCGTGGGTCCCGGTCCCGGTCCCGGCGGTCCGTATCATCAGTGTCACGCGAAGGTGTCTCGCCGATTTTGAATGCAGAGTCTGGGATTAGATTAAGCTGGGGGCGAGGCTGCCGATTACGATTAGCCGGTAAATCACTCTCAGCCAGTGGTCGCCGCCGCCGGGAGACTCCGGCAAACACGGACAGAGATGTTTTGTATAGTGGACTAGTACTACGCAACAAGCATTGATCCCGTCCTCCGTGCTGCTTCTTGCCATGTTCGCCCCTTACGTATTACTTTTCATCCGTGGTTTAAGACGGGGGGGGGGGGGGGGGGGGGGGGGGGGGGGGGTGTACGTTTATAAACGTAGCGTTGATTTTATTTCGCGTTTCACTCCTATATGAGGTTCTGTAACTTTGTAATCATTTTAATTTAAATTTACGACGACACCGTCGTCATGTGTCCATGCATGATTCTGCGCGGTGGTTGGCGAGGCCGGAATGTTACCGCGCGCCGTCCCGTCCCGTGCGGCGGTGCGTGCGCACATGGCGGCAATAATTTTGCAGTGACGGTGAAGCGAGTACTACGCACACGCGGTCTCGCTCGGAAGGTCTGGTCGAGCGTAAACTAGCAGTGCTGCTGCTAGGCTATGCTACACCCAGCAATCCAGCATGATGACTTGCAGCCTGTTGGGAGGGAGTAGCAATAATTCGGAGCCGTGACCCCGATCGAGTCCCCGAGACGGTCTCCAACGACGAACCTACATAGCTCTAAAATAGATAGGAGAAGATTTAAAATTAGTCTTTGAGAGGTACAATCTAAATATGGGTATTATCTCTTCTGAAAATTTATTTGTAGAAATAATTTTCTTTTGAGTCTAGTTGTTAGAGAAGATGTCGAATATGTACAGCGGCGAATCTAGACTAAACTGCTGCCGGAGTCGCACAGATTCATGAACTCAATTTAATGGGGTCATAGCTGGCCGGAATACGCGGGGTTCCACTGATTCGTACAAAGTTATCGGGGTCGCATGACCCCGACAACTTTGCACTGGCTTCGCCGCTGAATATGTATTGAATCTTTTTATCTTCAGTGTTACAAAAAAAAGACGAATGAATCTGGTATCTGGAGTGTCGTTGTTGGAGAGAACCCTGACCGACCACCGCGACCGGGGGAACAAAAGCCGTGTGAACCCACGGTGCGTCGGTGCGTGAGCATGCAGGCAGCGACGACGAGTCGACGACGCCGGTTGGTGCGGCCGCGCGCGTAGATAGACGTACAGTGCTCGTGCTGTCGACGCAAGATCGCGACAGCGTCTGAATTTCTGCTGGTAGTACGCAATCAAGCATGCATATCCGATCCAGGACGATGGATCGATGCCTCGTTCCGGGTCTTGACACGGTTCATCATCAAGAGTACCGAGCTCTCCCGGCCGGTTAACTTGATCATCGACTCGACCAATTAACAACGCATACTCTTTTTTTTTTTGTTTCTTATTTGTTTGAACGGATCGCATAAACTGGGATTGGGACCGGACGTACGTATGCGTGCAAATCTTTAACAGGGGAGCGTTATTCCTGCGTCGATGATTGGTGGATAACTGGTTGATCGATCGATTAGGAAAACAGATGGAGGAATCCTACTCGCGACCGACAAGGAGCTAACAAGGTTGGCTTTCGTCGGGGACGTGCTTGCACGGACCGTGTCCGCCTCTCGCTTGCGCGCGCGCATGACGTGTTCCACTACTCGGAGCTAGGAAACGAACGGGCTCACCGCGCGAGCAAGTCATGTCTCGGCCTCGATTGAAGTCTATTAACGGCCCACCATACATTTCCTTTTTCCTTTTCTTTTTGCCTCTAGATCATGCTGTAGTCCTGCATACACGTTATAGACAGGCAGACACCACGCATCATGCCTAATCTAAATCTGCAAGCGGCATGGGAGTCGTTATCTGAAGACTGGGATAAAAGCCACATTTTGTCTCATGAAAATAACAAATAGAAAAGGCAATTGAAATATAACGAAACAGGACATCCGACGCCAGCGACTCTCTCCAGATGAACGCGTGGCGTGACATGCACCACAACTTTGCTCTTTTTTTATTCCCTATTCATTTTCATGTCTCTTATTCTTTTTTTTTGAAAGAACATGTCTCTTATTCTTATCGGACGTCGTGCTTCACTAATCTCGCTGTTGTGGGGTTCTCCCATCGCGCTGTGCTGCTCGCTCGCTCACTCCTCGCTCCCGTGCTGTCGCACGCTCCATCTACGTCGCTTGCTCCTCGCTCCTCTCCCCCAAAGCCGTCGATTGAGCCAAAGCCGGTGCTGCTGGTGCTGGATGGTGGTGGTGCTCGCGCGCCGTCGCCAGATCCCACCCCAATGACCGGAATCGACCGGCCCCAGCCTTTTTCTCCCCTATGTTGCAAATATATGTTTTAAGTATTTTAGATGTTTCAGATGTATGTTGTAATTGTTACATATGGATGTTGCAAAAGTAGATTGTGATGTTGCATATATTTTGCAAGTATTTTCAGTGTTATGTTGCAAGCGTTTAAAAAAAATGATTTCAGACATATGTTGCACCAAGTGTCTTATCTGGATGTTGCATATGTTTCATACACATATTGCAAGTTTTTTATCTTGATGTTGCATATGTTTCACACACATGTTGCAAGTGTTTTATCTGGACGTTGCATAAGTTTCACACATGTCGGATACCGTGAGAAGGGGTACCCTAAGCAAGACCCAAAAAACGATAGCTTAGACTTCGTAAAAATCGAAACCAGCTAAACATCGCTGGCCTCGGCCGATTCTCCGACTCGCCCGAGGCCCCCTCACCACTGACCTCGAGCGATCCCCCACCAAAGGCCTCGGCCGGGCCACCGACCCTCCGTCTCGCGCGAGGCGGGCTCGGCAGCACTCCGCTGCCTCTTCCTTCTCCCGTCCCTCGGACAAAACGTTGTATCGCATTAACTCAGCCAACTGCTGCCCCTGACATCGACCGCATGCTCGGCACAGTACAGCGGAATGGCCGACGGGACAGGAGGCAGGACTGGGCAGGGGTTACCCACCACTGTGCTAACCACTATGCACATGGTTGACGCCCGTACCTCACTATGCTGCCAACTCCTGCTCCGAGGACAACACAGCGTGGGGAGCCACGTCTGGGCTACTGTGGCCTCGGAATCAGTACCCAGGGCCAATAATTCCCTCCAGGGCCTCGGCAGCCTGAGGATCCATGTCCGCCAAGCCCCCCGCGATGGCTCGGCCTCGGCACCTGTAGAGCCGCAGCTCCCTACGACGTCATCACACGATGACCTGCACGTCGCCCGAACTGGGCAGGGGTTACCCGCCACTGTACTAACCACTATGCACATGGTTGACGCCCGTACCTCACTATGCTGCCAACTCCTGCTTCGAGGACAACGCAGCGTGGGGAGCCACGTTTGGGCTACTGTGGCCTCGGAATCAGTACCCAGGGCCAATAATTCTCTCCAGGGCCTCGGCAGTTTGCTGCAGGGGCTCGGCAGCCTGAGGATCCATGTCCGCCAAGCCCCCCCGCGATGGCTCGGCCTCGGCACCTGCAGAGCCGCAGCTCCCTACGACGTCATCACACGATGACCTGCACGTCGCCCGAACTGGGCAGGGGTTACCCGCCACTGTACTAACCACCATGCACATGGTTGACGCCCATGCCTCACTGTGCTGCCAACTCCTGCTCCGAGGACAACGCAGCGTGGGGAGCCACGTCTGGGCTACTATGGCCTCGGAATCAGTACCCAGGACCAATAATTCCCTCCAAGGCCTCGGCAGTTGGCTTCAGGGGCTCGGCAGCTTGAGGATCCATGTCCGCCGAGCCCCCCGCGATGGCTCGGCCTCGGCATCTGCAGAGCCACAGCTCCCTACGACGTCATCGCACGGTGACCAGCACGTCGCCCGCCGTGTCCTGCATCAAGCTGTACTAGAGCCCCACGACGCATAAGATCAAGTATGACCGGCGCGTCACTTCTGCACGACAAGGACAGGGCCACTCCATCGACCATACCACAACAGTGGCCGGCTACAGGACTTGGACACGCCACCCCCATTTATAGAAGCGCTATGCAGCAACATATGTACGTTCCCGGTTCTCCCTTAGAGTATAAAAGGGAGGGACCGGGGCCATTTCTGGGGGAAAAAAGGAGGCAGAAAGACGAACACACCGATAGAACTACACACTTCTACGCTGCTTGGGAACAACGCCTCAAGCAGCCCGCGCCACCCTCGCCGAGACCTGGGGCTAGCTCCCTCTCTCACCTAGCTTGTAACCCCTACTACGAGCACTCCGGTGCAAGGAATACAAGATCGATCTCTCAGACTGGACGTAGGGCCTCGATTGCCTGAACCAGTATAAACCTTGTGTCTCTTTGCATCACCATCCGGGATTAGGGGCACGCAGCAC